>NC_045744.1:29594917-29598166 GCF_008692095.1 Etheostoma spectabile
GGGGGAAGATGTGGAGGAATAGAAGAAACAAGGACTACAACTGCTTTGATCCAATTGTTCCCCCAAACCCTCACCCTAGGCACTTGGTGTACTGTAGCTGTGAAATGAAAAAAGCATCACTGCTTCCACTAGCCTACAACTAAAGTTTAAAGCTTTGTTTCTGCTCCGGACTCAAAGTCAAAACAATTTGTGCGATGTGTCTTTAAGCCTGTGCAAAGATTTAAAGTGCCCACGGGGTAGGGTCTAGAGACTGATTTGGTATTTTATAACCTGGGCTTAGCGTTTACAGTTTGTCCAAGTAGTTGTCTACGGCAGGAATGCCCTCTTTTAGACCTTTGCGTTTCCTGATTTCAGCAACAACCTGGAAGGGTTTCGTTGTGGGGTCGCTGGGGTCTCCGGGGAGAATCTGCCAGTGGTCAAAAATACACTGAGGGAAGGCCTGGCCTCCAGTGTTGCTGCGCAGGTCAGCTGTGAACCCTGGAGGCAATAAATACAGATAAATCCATTTATTAAGTGGAATATTCTTCTCTGCTGAGAATAGAGAAATGGGTTAAACTGTTAACAATCTAGAAAGATTCACACAATATTTGTCATTAAACTACAAAAGTCAGAGTCAGATCTTACAACAAAAGACATTGTACAGGACAGACTAAAACACAAACTCACCAAAGGACTCGTTGACAGGAAGGTAGGCTTTCACCACAAACATGGGCGTGCCGATCACTTGGGATTCCTCGAACACATGTCCTCGTTTCCTGTTCAACACACCGTAGATGCCCCCGACCACCTGCTCCGGGCACTGGACGCACAACAAGCACAACAGTCAAACATGAAGTGAGGACTGGCATCAGAGAGTTGTCAAGCATAATTATGATGAGTAAATTGGCATGGAAATAAGCTTTTTTCACATTCACAAATTGTACATAATTCCTAACGGTACAGTCATAAACAACTCATTTTGAAACCTAAACTCACTTCTTACAAATCTGTCATGAAGCTCAACGCAAATTCTTTCAAGAAGACTTCTAATAACCGCTCTCTCTCTCTCTTCCTACATCTATTGAGCTGCTTAGAGGCGTCACTTTTCAGTAAACCAACCAGAATTGGCCACAAAATTCATAAGCCAATCACAGCATGACATCTTGCTTTAACTGTCTTGTCTCTGTTGCTGTCAGCTGTCTTTTCAGGCAAACGTGCCACCCTCCTCCCCTTTTCCCCTCTGGTCATCGGCACCCTGTTTCGCCCTCTGGCACCACCAGCAGAGTCTAGGCACCATCGGGGGGGATATGGCTTTGCTTCTCTACCCCTTTATAATCTGTACATTTCACATTATGCATATGTACAACCAAGTCTCTCCTGATTGAAATAGTTTTACACTAAAAGGAATCATTTTCTGTCATCTTTTGTTTGTCCCTTGAAGTTATAGACCTAAAGTGCCTAATAAGTCATGCTTTTTTATTTGCTAATCAAAATATACTCAAATTTAGTCTGTATGAATATCAATTAAAACAAAAAACTTCAATGTTAAAATAAATTTACAACACTGATTTAGGGTCCTATACAACTGGACCATTTCCCAATGTAACTTTGGAGGTAATGTGCCTCCATACACACCTGGATCTCCACCAGGTACACGGGCTCCATGAGTCGTGGCTGAGCGGTGAGCTGGCAGGCGTACAGGACCCTACGAGCTGTGGGAATAATCTGTCCCCCACCGCGGTGGATGGCGTCTGTGTGCAGCGTCACGTCGTGGATGTCAAAGCGAACTGCGCGCATGTTCTCCTCACATAGAGCACCCTGCATGATGACCACAGACAGCAACCTCATTCTCAGCAGTATACAAGTACAAGCTTTTAAAAGAACATTATCACAAATGCATCAGAACCATATTGCACGTGCTGCCCACCTCTTTAGTCGCCCACTGGAAACCAGCCACGACGCTGTCCTTGATCTCGTTGAGGTACTGAACCCCCTTTGTCACGTCTACCAGCAGGTTGGCCCCGCTTCCGTCCGGGCCGAAGCACCAGATCTTCCTGGCTTCTGTCACCTCCCACTCATATTTGTCGGCGAGGTAACGGGCTCGGACCTTGAGCTCCTGGCGGTGGCCGACCTCCCCCTTCTCGATGTCATCAGCCAGGCCGTCGGGGAAGGGGCGGGACTTCATGAAGAGACGGTTGTGCTTGTTGGGGGACTTGGACAGACACATCTGGTATGATTCTTCCGTCACTGTCTCTCTGTAAGACACGACTGGGTCTGATTTCTGGAACGAGATGAAGGAAGAGGTAGTTGAATCAAAATCCTAAAATCATTTTACTTTAAGTCTTTAAGATTATTTTTATTTTCTTTATTTAAGGACCGCTGAAGACATGAAAGGGGAGAGAGAGAGAAGGGGAATGACATGCAGCAAAGGGCCGCAGGTCGGAGTTGACCCTGTGACAGCTGTGTTGAGAAGTAAACCTCTATACGTATATGGGCACGTGCTCTACCAGGGGAGCTACCCAGGTGCCCCACTTTAAATCTTGTTAATCTCAACTCAGGCCTTATTTTCCTAGCTTTGCCATTAAGCTTAAAAACTGTTCAAATGTAACTATTCACATTCAGACAGCTTTGTAAAGCTCTTGAGTTTATCATCTAAAATCTCTGTTCCCTTTGTCTCACCTTCAGTGGAACGCCGGCGTGGTCCTCCTCCAGGTCCTTCAGGCAGATCTCCAGGTGCAGCTCTCCTGCTCCGGCGATGATGTGCTCCCCGGATTCCTCGATGATGCACTGCACCATGGGGTCGGACTTGGCCAGACGCTTCAGTCCCTCCACCAGCTTGGGCAGATCAGCGGGGTTCTTGGCCTCCACAGCCACTCTGACCACAGGGCTCACACTGAACTTCATCACCCGCAAGTTGTGGGCCTGCGGACAGAGCCAGAGTCATTATGCTAAGTGTTGTTCTACCAGGAAGAACTATGCTGACAGCAAGCATTGATTCAGTATAAATAACTAATGATTCACTGTGTGGTGCACCATAATTCAAACTTCAGTATATAGGGAAAAAAAAGCAATGTTCATACATGTTCATAGGTGGTAATCGTCCCCGTCTTAACCAGGAACTGGTCTACTCCAACAAGACCTACGATGTTGCCACATGGGACATCTTCAATAGGCTCCACATACCGGCCCATCATCAGAACAGTCCTGGATGGAGTAAACAAAGGACACTGTTATGAGCAACCAAGAGCCTGGGTCTGTCCCAGGTTTCTT
>NC_045744.1:29598176-29598249 GCF_008692095.1 Etheostoma spectabile
GTTTTTCCTCGCCACTGTCGCACTAAATGCATGCTCTTGGGGAATTACTGGTCTAGACCTACTCTATCTGTAA
>NC_045744.1:29598259-29606725 GCF_008692095.1 Etheostoma spectabile
GATAACTCTTGTTATGAATTGATAATGTAAATAAAATTGAATTGAATTTAGTTGCCATCAAATACCCAAAAACCAAAGGGTTTAAATAGAAACATGTTACAATTTAGAACAAATGTTCTCTGTTCTCCTACCACGCCAGGCCTCTGTGCAGTGGCCTGTACATCGACATGCTCACCTCTGGATGGGTTTGATGTAAAGGTCCTCCTTCTTGCCAGGGGTGTAGTTTGGCCCCATGATGCGCACTTTCAGGCCAGTGGACACGCAGCCAGAGAACACCCGGCCAAAGGCGTAGAAACGACCCTTGTCGGTGGTTGGAACCATCTTGGAAATGTACATGACCAGCGGAGCCTTAGGATCGCAGTTTTTAATACCTGGGAAGAGAGCAGAGATAGTAAGCCCTGAGTATAGCATAGCCAAAATAAAGACCCCCCGTCTCCACCTTGCCCCCCCCTTACCTCCTCAAAAACTACAGACTTAGAATTAGCACATACTAAAGAAAGCTCATTGTGGTACTGGAACTTGTGGCTGGAATTCTGCACCAAGGCTGAATTTTGGGAAAGAGACTTCAGAAACAGTATTAGGGGACCACTAAGGTCTATATAAAAGAGACTTCAGATACAGTATTAGGGACCACTAAGGTCTATATAAAAGACACTTCAGATACAGTATTAGGTGATCACTAAGGTCTATATAAAAGAGACTTCAGAAACAGTATTAGGGGACCACTAATGTCTATATAAAAGAGACTTCAGATACAGTATTAGGTGATCACTAAGGTCTATATAAAAGAGACTTCAGATACAGTATTAGGTGATCACTAAGGTCTATATAAAGAGACTTCAGATACAGTATTAGGGGATCACTAAGGTCTATATAAAAGAGACTTCAGATACAGTATTAGGGATCACTAAGGTCTACTGTATATAAAAGCATCCAAAGAGCACCCTGTCATGGGACCTTTAAATCATCACATTGAATGATGACCTCTCCAGAGGGTGAAGGGGTGTGGTGCTATGAAAATGTTCCACTGACCCATGGCAGCCTCGTCGTCTCCCGGCCCCTCATAGAGAAGCTCACAGCGGTATTTCTGTGCAGTGACGGGGGAGGGCAGGTGGATGGTGATCATCTGGAGCAGGGCCTCTCCGGCAGGCAGCCAGCGGCGCATCACGGCCTTCAACAGGGCCTTCCCCTCTTTCTCCTTGTCATCAGAGTCTAGTTTGACGTTCAGCTTCTCAATTAGTTTGGCTGTTTCGTCCTTCTTGAAATTCATAATGGCATCAAAAACCTAGGACAATAAAAGCAAAAAGAAGGCATAAAACTTGAGTTCAAAGCCCTAAAGTAATCCTTAACATTTTTAAGAGCCCTTATGTGTACACTTTTATGTGATCTTTGAAATAATTGTGATGTTGTTTGTAGAGAAATTAGACCATATTGGCGGAAAAATGGGTGCAGTCTATGTGTTGCTTTCAGCCCATTGGTCTTAGTGTCCTCCAGGTTGTATGCAGTCGCTGTCTACTATAACGTCTTTTGTTGGTGCTACCACTACGAGGTAAGAGGACAGAGATGTTTGAATCTTACATGCAGGTGCTTTAAATGTTTATTTTTAACAATCCAGTGTCATCAGAAGGATGAAGCTCTGGCTTGGTAAAGATTAGGGGTGGGAATCACGATACGATAACATCCTGATACTCATGTCACAATGTTATTGCGATTTTAGACATATTGCAAAATTCTGCAATGTATTATAATTTCTTATCTTTTTTCCAACTTCAAATATTTCCCAATTTCAAATGATGTCTCCAAAAGGAAACTTTATCAACATCTGTTTTCTCGAAAGATACATTTTTGTTTACTTCAATTTTTTTGCTGCAAAATGGGATTGTCAAGCAGACAAACTGACCAACACATATTTAATAATACATCCATACTTGGTGTCTGTGTGTCAATACAGTATTACCACAGAAAATACTGCAATACTATGCTGTATCGATTTTTTCCTCCACCCCTATTAAACATATTCATTGTAGGTTTATGTCACTTTTTTTCTCTCCATTCACCTTAAAGATGGGGTCCAAAACGAGCTGGCAGAAGGAGCGGGGGAGTTTCTGCCCATCAGGACCGGTGGCAGTCTTACTGAACTTGCCGGCAACTGGGTCAAAGAATCTGTGCACATAAATGATCGCACGTCATGACACTCAGATGACTGACACCTAGTTTATAATTCTATTCAACTGTGCAGTATATGCCAGTAGTTATGAAGATTCTTTGGTGTCTGCAAGAACATTTGAAAGAGCAACTTAACACCAGCTGAAAATCTAGGTTTTGCTTTAATCCTTGTGATGTAAACCTCCTCCAAGGTGTGGTCTGTGCACGCTGACGTCACTGTTGGCCGTGGTTACGGGTGCTACAGAGCTAACGTTGGGTATCGTTTTTTTCCAATACCCGTGCCAAAGCGGTACTTTTAAAACAGTGCTGGTAACTGAACCAATACTTTTAAATAAAGTTAAAAAAACTAGAAAAAAAAAGAAGGGAAGAAGAAAAACAAGAGGCGGCAACATTAAAGAAAGGCTTGTTTATTGCTAAGGCGATATGGTCAAAATTAAAGATTTAATAATAGTGTAATAACTATAACTTATAACAATAACTTATTTAACCAGTAAATTGCTATTGAATGACAAAAACAACCACCAGATGGGAAAAGGGTATTTTACAATAACTTTGAATGCACCACGAGGCTACCTGTTTTAAAGGTCCCATGGCATGAAAATGTCACTTTCTGAGATTTTTTAACATTAATATGAGTTCCCCTAACCAGTCTACGGCCACCCAGCCTGCCTATGGTCCCCCAGTGGCTAGAAATGGTGACAGGTGTAAACCGAGCCCTGGGTATCCTGCTCTGCCTTTGAGAAAATGAAAACTCAGATGGGCCGATCTGGAATCTTGCCCCTCATGAGATCATTAGCGGGAAAGGTTACCTCCCCTTTCTCTGCTTTACCCGCCCAGAGAATTTGACCCACCCATGAGAGAGAGAGAGACATCAAGGCTTTCAAATGAGCAAAGTGGCAGTTGGTCAAGACCACACCCCCATCCCCCCCCCCCCCGTATAAAAAAACGCTTGGAACTTCCAACCAGAGAAGGCTGTGAAAACACTGCTTTTCAGCCGATGTTAAGTTACTATGTGAAGCATAGCTCTGTCTGGATATGTGTTTACCTTTCTCCCCACAGTTTCTTCATCATGTCCTCCACCTTCTTACACCTCTCTGCTGGTCCCAGTTGACCATCTCCTTTCGCTGTGAACTTCGCCACATACATCTCAGCAAACTGCTTCAAGGTGAAAGCCCAGCCATGGAGGCCAGAGCCGAACCCGACTGTACCAACAACAGGGTCAATCTGAGGGAAAAAAAATAGAAAATGTATAGCAACAATATCCAGCTTTCCCTCTTGAATGCAAGACGGTGGAGGAGTCAAACTTGAATTCCGTGGCTAGTTTCTTGGTTGATTATTTGTATTCTAGTCTGTTGACTGTGTTGATGATGTCAGATATGTTATCAAAGGGGCTGGTGATGTAATGGAGGCTGACGTTGAGGCCGGCAAACGTTGATTACATAATGTTGATTCTGTAAGTGCGCTATGTACTTTTCCTACTCTGTGTAGGCTACTTAGATGCTGATACCCATGAGTCTTTTTTTTAAACCTGCTGCACACCCTATTGCCCTTCAAGGACACAAATAAAGTTCAAGTTCAAGTTTTAGCATATCTTTGAGTCTGAGTGGTGTTTAAGCCTATGCCTCACCATGATGTTCCCCATGGGTCCCGCCTCATCCTCTCCGTAGGTGGAGATAATGACGTTGACATTCTCCACGATACGCTGAAAGGTCTGGAAGAGCTCATCTGGCTCCAGCTGCAGCTCCAGCAGGGCCCGGTCCATCTTGTTCATCATCAAAACCGGCTTGATGCGCTCGGCGATGGCCTGCCGCAGTACGGTCTCAGTCTGCACACACACACCTGTCAGAGGAAACAGACAGGTGAGCCTGGGTGAAAAACAAGAGTGTGTGTGTGTGTATGTGGGATGTGCAGATGAGGGCGTCAGCCGTCATGTAATCACCTGAGACACAGTCCACCACCACCAGGGCTCCGTCGGTTACCCTGAGGGCCGCGGTGACCTCAGAGGAGAAGTCAACGTGACCAGGAGAATCAATCAGGTTGATGAGGAAGCCGTTTCCGTCTACACATTGCTTGATAAATGCCAGGTCGTTATCTGCGAGCTCATAGTACATAGAGATGGCCCTGAATAACAGAGGGGACAGTGAAAGGCTGGGGATATGTTCACCGTTCACATATCACTACCTCTGCATCTTTCAAATAAATGTCAAATAATGTATGGATTAAATTAAGTTCAACGGAATGAATCTCTAAAGTGAGTGGTCACAATACTGGAATGAGCCAGACGCTCCTCTAACTTACCACTAACGAGGCAGACATGCTGAGTGGAGACTTTCCAGTTCAAATGCTTCAAACTGGCTTGACTGGAATGAGTTCAGTAAATATTTACTGATGTGATTCAATGTCAGTGCTGGTGCATTTACTGGAATCAGACAGAAACATCCTGAGTGGATTTTAGAAAATGCAGCATCCTGTAACGGGATATTTAAATAAGGGAACTCAAAACGGGACTGTAACATGGCTAGAATAACAATCTCTGTTCTGCCTTTACAAAAGAATTTCTGAGATCTGCAAAGAAACCAAATACCCGTCTAAGGCTTTCAGATCAGACAATGTGGAAGCGTTTAGCTATTTCATGTTAATAACTAAGTTAAATATATATAACTACGTTGTGCACATGTACTACCGGTTTCTTTTGTTTCATATGTTTGAAATTTAAAGGCCCTGAAAACATTTTTTTTTTAATCTCAATCAGCATCTTACAATCAACAATGATTGATATGTTCCAGACAAAGTTCTAACAGTTTTGGTTATTACAACTGCGTGATGTGTGTTTGTGCTCGTCACACCTGTTGTAAAGTGGGTGGGACTCAGTTGGAAAAACATGATGTCATTTCTGCATCAGCATTTTGGAAACAATGCTTGGGCAACCTGTTTGGGGTGGTTACTTTATGTTGTCAATCTACCTACTTAAACTGCACCCAAACAGTCCTGATGAAGTAGGTTAGCTTAGATTTTGATGGTCAAACTCTTATTAATATAATACCTGAGTATGCATCTTCCACCAAAACTTTAATTGTTAACTTTACTCTATTATACATACAAGTGTAACCACCTTTAATAAGTTGCATGAAAAACACTGAGCTGTTTCTAAACCCATTTCTCCGACCCACATACGTTGATTTGATGGTGATGCAGCGCTCCTGCTCGTCTTTGCGTGTGTCTGTGAAGCGTGTCTCTCCGGCACGGGACGAAGCAATGATCCCTGCCTTGGACACCAGTGAGTCAGTCAGAGTGGACTTCCCATGATCCACGTGGGCAATCACAGACATGTTCCTGATGTTGGACTTCTTGTCCATGATGGCGCGGATCTGATCCACAGTAAAGTTCACCTGGTGGAGGGTGGTAGGTGGGTGGGGGGTTACATTCATCCATTTACAACCAGCTGAAGTTCATCCTATTCATCATATTATATTTATGCATGGCCACTACCAGATCTGCAGTCATTCCAAGTAGTTATAAAAAGAAAGACACTTGAAACTGAATCCATCAGCCTGAACAGGAGGAAGGAGTAGGTACTGCATAAAGACTTTACCTTCTGGTTCCTGATCTAGTTGAACCATTTCACAATCCCAAGGGAACACAATGTCATGATTTCATACCTTAAATTCCCTTTAAATTCTTCAGATTAAGATGAAATGTACACTCAGATTTTGATAATTAACAGACTAAATAGCAATAGGCTACATGTTGCTTATGCTTAATCCTCTAAGATCACAAATAAGATACAAGGCCTAAAATGCAGGGGGGGGGGGGGAAATGGATGTATGCTAACTTAAATAGGGATTAAAGAGATTTTTGCCCATAGTTTGGTAGAATTTTGGCATTTTCACCGGCCAATGTGGGTCTCAGTATCATACATGTATTGTTAAAATCAACAGAAAACTAGAAAAACACAATTAAATGCTTCCTAAAATGGATGTGCAGACATTCCAGCGTAATAGCACAGGCTCATATCATAATAATAACTCCTTAAAAGCCTTATTAATCACAGTCCGCCATTGAAAATCCACTCCATGTCTCGATGTCGGTGCCATATTGTATATTTGAATTTATTTTGTCGCGTGGTAGATAAAGAGTTATTACGCAATAGCTTTTAATCTAACCGAAATCTACTTTTTAGCAAAAACAATATTCGCCGAATTTATAGAAGACATGTGAGCATGTGCTTTCTCTCTCAACACATGATATTTGTACAGTCATGTCCCTGTAGCGGCTTGATATTAAAGGATTTGCTAAGAACGTCACAGCGGGCCGGGCTGTAAAGGCCAGAGCGCTGTTTCCTTATCAACTGGCTGCTGCGTACGTCGTAACAGCCCACATCCCGAGCCTTTATGGGGACCGTTAACACCCCTTCACACACACCTGACACGCTCCATAACCAGCTTGTTGCCCCGAAACGGTTACCATTATAACTCGACATGAAGTTCACACGGTGGGGCGGTTGACAGCCAGTTTTCTCAACTGCTAAAAATGGATAAAAAACAGAAATATCTGCGCAGGTAAGCCCCGTATCGACTCACCATTTTGTCCGCAGGTCGTTGGTCTTTGAGTTTAGCGGTGTATTGCTATAGCTAGCACACTGCCTAAGAGCAGGCAGTACCGTCGGTAACAGAAGAGACGCGGCCGCTGCTCCTGCTGCTGCTGCTGCTGGTAACTTGTTACTGCGCGCGGATGCCGGATGCACTGCAGGACAGAGGCTCCGACAGCAGGGGGCGCTGCTGCTCAACAGCCGGGTCGCAGAGACCACTGTTAGAATAGAACAGAATAGAATGCCTTTATTGTCATTACACACAAGTGCAGTACCCCTTTACAGTATTGACACAAAATATAAAAATATAAGAATATAAAATATAAAAATATAAAGTATAGGTAGGTCAGAGAAAAAAGAGAGGCGGGGACCTGGTGCACAGTCCTGAGTCCTGAGAGCAACTACACTCACCGGCCACTTTATTAGGTACACCTGTCCAACTGCTCGTTAACACTTAATTTCTAAGCAGCCAATCACATGGCGGCAACTCAGGCATTTAGGATGTAGACATGGTCAAGAGAATCTCCGCCGTTCAAACCGAGCATCAGTATGGGGAAGAAAGGTGATTTGAGTGACTTTGAACGTGGCATGATTGTTGGTGCCAGAAGGGCTGGTCTGAGTATTTCAGAAACTGCAATCTATCGGGATTTTCACGCACAACCATCTTAGGGTTTACAGGAATGGTCCGAAAAAGAAAAACATCCAGTGAGCGGCAGTTCTGTGGGCGGAAATGCCTTGTTGATGCCAGAGGTCAGAGGAGAATGGCCAGACTGGTTCGAGCTGATAGAAGGGCAACAGTGACTCAAATAACCACGTTACAACCAAGGTGGGCAGAAGAGCACTCTGAAGGCACAGTACGTCAATTTGAGGCAGATGGGCTACAGCAGCAGAAGACCACATCGGGTGCCATCCTTTCAGCTAAGAACAGGAAACTGAGACTACAATTTGCAAGCTCATCGAAATTGGACAATAGAAGATTGGAAAAACGTTGCCTGGTCTGATGAGTCTCGATTTCTGCTGCGACAGTCGGATGGTAGGGTGAATTGGCGTCTACAACATGAAAGCATGGATCCATCCTGCCTTGTATCAACGGTTCAGGCTGGTGGTGGTGGTGTCATGGTGTGGGGATATTTTCTTGGCACTCTTTGGGCCCCTGGTACCAATTGAGCATCGTTGCAACGCCACAGCCTACCTGAGTATTGTTGCTGACCATGTCCATTTTATGACCATAATGTACCCAACTTTGATGGCTACTTTCAGCAGGATAATGCGCCATGCATAAAGCTGGATCATCACAGACTGGTTTCTTGAACATGACAATGAGTTCGCTGTACTCAAGGCTCCACAGTCACCAGATCTCAATCCAATAGAGCATCTTTGGGTGTGGTGGAACGGGAGATTCGATCATGGATGTGCAGCCGACAATAGTGTGCAACTGTGTGATGCCATCATGTCAATATGGACAAACTCCCTGAGGAAGCTTAGCACCTTGTTGAATCTATGCCACGAAGAATTGAGGCATTTGAAGGCAAAAGGGGGTCCAACCCGTTACTAGCATGGGGTACCTAATAAAGTGGCCTGTGAGTGTATATACATACAGTACATAAAATAGCTTTGAGTACTGTTGTACTCATAAAGCAATGGTAACCGTCATGGTGTTTTCCTATATCAATGTTCTTTTTAACTACCCAAAATAACATGACTGATTCCAC
>NC_045744.1:29606735-29607197 GCF_008692095.1 Etheostoma spectabile
TGCTCTTTGGGGTGATTTTGATGGGTAATTTTGGGGCGTCTTATTCAATTTTATAGCATTTGAAAAAATAATTGATGTGGTTTTGAAATAGTATTGAGTAAAAGTTGACATATTCCAGTCTGTGATTCTCCATCAACATCCATTCCTTTAATTTTAGTCTCAATAATTCCTAATTTCTGCTTTTCTAACTCAAACATTATAATTTCCTATAAATTAGGCTTATTTACCATAAATTCCAAAAATAACTGTAAAACTGAAGTTCATAATTAGTGTTATGTAATGTTGAAAACACACACAAAAAAAGTGACAAACGTGGGAAAAAGCATCAAAAGTGTTAGGGGAAAAAGGACAAAAACATGAGAAAAATTAAAAACACTGATAAAAAGTGTCAACAAAATTGTTGATTTTCAATTTTGACGGGAAGACAACACAAGGTGTTGTCCTCGGGTCAAATTTGACCCC
>NC_045744.1:29607207-29616117 GCF_008692095.1 Etheostoma spectabile
AAAATGTCTATATCTGAAATATGGGTTTCTTTGCAACCTAATAAAAAAAAAACATGGATTGGATTCCATACAACGCTCTTTGCAAATACAATCAATCCCTTTCATTTCTGACTACACTCATCTGTACATTCCTCTGATCTTAACTATTAGTAAAAATAATTCATAATGCCTGCTTTTTTAACTCAAATATTAGGTATAATTCTATATAAATGAGGGTTATTGACCATGAATTCCAAAAAGTACTGAAAAGCAAATGTAGTAAGGTGGTGGTAGTGAAAACAAAACAAAAAAAGTCGGAAAATGGACGAAAATGTCAAATTGTTGTCCGTTTTTGGTTAAACTCAACGTGTTTTCACATTGTATGTCACACACACCACAGAAAACACACACACACACACACACACACACACACACACACACACACACACACCTTCCTTCTTTGACTTGCGGACTGGAGGAGATGTAATGTTTATGCTTGTGTAAGAAAGTAACTTAACCATGCATTGTATTTATTATTTGGTCCAAGTAGTATTTATCATTTTTAATTATGGTGTCCTAAGACAAAAAATAGAAAAGCTGAAGTTGAATGTCACTGTCAACGTCAAGTGTACCATCGACGTTTTACCAGTCTATGACTGGTACTCATCTGCTTATGTATTACCTAAGTCTATTATTGTAAGCTGTGGGATGTGGGATGACAATGGTAGTTCATTAAAATTTGGTGTATGTGCATATCAAGAAAGGTCTACCGATCGGTGCTGTTGGGTTTGCCTTTATTAAAGAGGGTAAGCAGCTTTTCTTTCTTTTTGGAAGAAGATGTTGGAGCAGTCCTTCGCCAGTTGAGGGCAGAGCAGGACAAAACGTCTCAGGACGGTGGCGAGGACCTCAAACGGGACATTGCAATGATAAGGGAATGAGAAAAAGCTAAATGTATTTTTCAAAACTTAACTCCGATTTTGCAAGTAATACTTATTGATCTAAACAGCATTTACAAATCTTCAACTATAAAAAAAAATTAAATCTTCAATCTGAATCAATTTGATTAATAGTCATGTACAAAGTATTCTGTTTGGAAAGCACCTTATTCTCTCTTTGCACTATTTCACTCTAAATACAGATATTTATAATTTATACTCTTTCCCAACTGCATATATCTAGTATCTAGATATTTATATTTTTCAGCTCTCAACATGCTCTGCACACCCATATAAGCATTTATTTAATTATTTTAACTAATAACTCAACTTTTCCACTGTGTTTTTAATTGTTTCTGTGCTGTATTCTTTTAAGCTGTGAACTGCACGTGATTTGGTACTACAGTGTACTGTGGTATGACAATAAAGAAATCCTGAATCTTGAATTTGTTCCAATATTCTACAAAGTCTTTTTTGTCTCCATATCTCAGCTAGAACACACAAATGTAATTGAAATTGAGAGGGAAACCTTTATAAACACACAAACAAAGTCTCCTGTCTCCACCAGAGGACTCGACCTAATAAAACAGGGATGCTAGGTGCAAATACAATCTGGTGCCACATATCTGCAGTCACTCAAGGAGATAAGCACCAACTACTTTCTGTCAAAAACAGTGCCTGTTATATGGCATGAGATTAATGTTTCCCTATGTTTTCTGTACTCGTCGCCCTGAAGCCTCCCCCTGTAGGATGCTACATGTCCCACTGCTGCTTCAAAGGAAAATAAGCTCTTCCAAACAAGTGGAGCAACCTGGATCTGAAACCGGCCCCCTTCACTCATCACAACGTGTTTTAGAAATGCCTTTCATTGGCTCCAACACTTAACAGAAGAAGAAAAGAAGATCTATTAAAGAAATGTAGTAAAACTATAGGATAAGATGTTCAAATCTATATTAACATACATGTTGTCCTCGGGTTGAATAGGACCCATATTCGAAAAGATTCTACATCACAAAACCCCAAAAATAACGTGTATTTTGTAGTTTCCCAAATAAATAAAAAAAATTCATTAAAATTGGGTGTTTTAATTTTAAATTTTGATCCAGAAAAAAAAGTTGCTTGTTGGTCAACGCGTAGACAACATAAGCGTCCATATGTATTTCACCACGATACATTGGGCAAGATTTAAATATTGGTTTAAATGACATATTTGTATGATTTGACATATTTGTATAATTTGCATCCCTTCCCTGGGGAAGACTACAGAAACTGACTTGAATTCAGAATTAACATTAGTAATGGGGTCACTGCAGTCGGAGTGCTATTTCTGGCTCCTTCACTCTCTTAGGTGGGCCTGTAGCTGACGCGGTAGCATGTATTTTTTTTATCCTATATTATTAGATTGCTTTAGTTATGTTATGTTGTTTTTAATAATTGATTTTGTCGTTTAAATATGTTTTATTTTGGGAGCCTACTCTCATGTCTTCCCCATTTAGTCCCAGCCTATGAGCCGGGTTGTGAGAACACGGATGAGCCCCCATTTGTAACTTTTATCGGCTTTGTCACACCGAGAGGCCGCTAACTTGTGTAAATGATTTTAATGAATAATGGGAGATGGCTATGTGCTAAACTACTACCATATTGAGTTGATGCGTGTTTAATCTTCATTTCTTAAAACTGAATTTAGGGGTTTACCAGTTAAGCAGCGCTACAAACTTGAGCAACTAATTTCACTTCACACAGCACAAGGTTGCTTTTCTTTCTCTTATTTGTGACACACTGGGCAGGTACTGAATCACTTTGTGTACATCAGAGTTTTCACTGAGCTCCAGATAAGAGCCATCCAACATGCATTTTACGACTGGTGCAGTGATCATGCTGTATTCCTAGAGCACATTCTCAGCATCTTGCCTGTCTATGGATGTGAAAAACAGGTCTATCTGGATTTAAAGCTGTAACTTTTCTTTACCTACCAGATCAATCTAGCATTTTTAACACATGCCTTTTTCAATTTCATACCTCCTTGAGGAGGAAATAACACATCATTTTTGGTGGACTCAAGTTGCACTCAGACATATATGTGCTGGTGTAATAAAATCATTGGGGGGAAATTCAACCACTTATTTGGGATTTCATGGTACATTTCATGTTATTCGGTGTATCCCTTCCAGAAGTTTTGAATGTATCCTTTCCCTTAATCCCAAATATACCCATGAGTGGATGTAACTCTTTTTGCCCCTCAGTCACATGCATCCAAATGGACAAGATGGATTTACAGTATGATATCATCTGCAGTCTGCAATAATAGCACAGCAATTATCTGTACTGAACTGCAACCTATTAGTCATATCCATATATATGCTTGTCCTGATTAGATAATATCTGCATGTACTTTGAAACTCTTTAATCTAAGATAGCACAACACTAAAGATAGCAGAGCTGCGCTGCCATGCAATTACTTGGTATTACAGTATACTGGGCTGTCTGTCATAGATCAAACTAGATTTTAATGCAACAAAAACACTTCAGGCAAGGGGTTGAAAGACTGAGGGATAGTATGACTGCATATGGTTTGAATAGAAATGGATCCATCAGGCCTGGTACTTCATGAATTAGTGAAACTATAATTCAATTCAATTTTATTTGTAGTATCAATTCATAACAAGAATTATCTTGAGACACTTTACAGATAGAGTAGGTCGAGAACAACCTCTATAATTCTAGTAATGCCCCCCAGAGCAAGCATTTACTGCTTTACTATAGTTTCATTACCAGACGTATTTCCTCTGTGTTGTGGAAGGAGCTCTGGCAACAGTAGCACACACTCCTGCACAGGAGAAAAACTGTCAGGGGGTTGTTTGCATTTCTTTAAACCAGTTGTAATTATTTGGGCGGGGCTGAGCTCCGGGGGCTCTAAAAAATGGTCTGAGGAAGGAACTTGTTTTGGCGTGACATTTGCACCCTGTAACGGAAAATAAAATAAAATTAACTGTTCACACAATACAGTAATCTGAGCTATTTAAATTAGCTGGATACATGGTTGAACATAATTCGCTCCTACCAGTGTATCGCCGTGTGTACTTCGTCCACAGCAATCCCCACCAATCGGTCCCAAAACGTCCCAGTTAGAGAGGACAAAGTCTTTACAATCATTCCCCCAAAGAGCCAAGCAGGCCTCCATGGTTGCACGGCCCAGAGTTTAACGTAAGTTTACACAAAGGAAGCGGACGGTGTAGGACATCTGGCCGAAAATGAAGGGACATCCGGCGGAACAATCCCGTAAATGAACCGCCGTCGATCCAGACTAATGAAACCATAACTCACACTGGCTCCAAGGGGATCCATTTTACTAACCTTGAACCTTTTACTGGTATATTATAACCTTATGTATGTATTTATTTTTTAATTTTTTCAAAGACTCTTTGGAAGCCCGCATGAGCTGGAAAATAAATGTCTGTCTCCACAAAGTGTTGACATCTAACCCTTCACAGCTGCTTTAGAGTTTGATTTATTCACATTATGTCATGCAGCTGTAGCTTATACCGAAAATGACTCCCAGAGGTTCGCATTTTAAAAATGCAGAATCTGAATCTGAATTACTAGGGGACCCAGAGTTAAAGAAATGATGTCATGTCTCTGTCCACTGATGTCTGATGAAGGCAAAAATGTCAGAAGAAATCATCTGAAGAGAAAAGAAAATTTCAATTATTTGAGCTCCTAGATCTACAAATGAGGCTGAGTCCCGTTCCCTCGTGCAACAATGCTTTGAAGTCGAGAGAGTGATGGAAGGATTGTGTTGACGGTATTCAGACTAGTAATTGAAGAACTGAACTGAAGACAAGTATAATAGCTCTGCCACTGAAAGAGTCCCTCCCCACTGTGATAATATTTAGATATGTGTTCACAAGTGTGCATGTTCCTCGTGTATTACTGCTCAGAGAACATGTTATGTAATTTCTTTGTTTTATGATGTGCATTCCTCGGAATAGCACGAAACTCCTAATTATGGCTATAAAGATGAGAAACAGTAAGCTGTGGTGAGGTAAGCAGATATAAATTGTCTAGTTTAGTAATAGATGGAAACTCCACAGCAGTGAGTGTCTCTTTAAAAGACACAAAGAATTGGAGGGAAAAAGGTTACATACTTCAATTGAATTTTAGAGATTTAGAGATTCTAAGAAGTGTGAAATGGCAGTTGAATCCAAATAAATCTGCAAATATTTTTTGCCTGTGTCTCTTTGAAATAAAGCAATGCCCACTTGCAACCAAATTTCATGACAATCCACCCAATAGTTGTTGAGACATTTCACTCAAAATTAATAATATAATATATATACATATATATATATATATATATATATATATGAATATATGTATGTATGTATATATATATATACAGTGGGGCTCAAAAGTTTGGGGACCCCAGGTACAAATAGTATTAATGTGCTTAAAGAAGCCAAGAAAAGATGGAAAATTTTCCAAAAGGCATCAAATGACAGATTAGATTAGTAGTATATGTCACAAAAAGTTAGATTTTATTTCCGTCATTTGCACTTTCAAAATAACAGCAAACAAAAAAAATGCTGTCTGCAAAAGTTTGGGCCCCCTGCAGGGTTAAGACCTTACACCCCCCCCCCCCCCCCTTTGGCAAGTGTCACAACTTGGAAACGCTTCTTGTAGCAGGTAAGAGTCTTTATATATCTTACATTATTACATTATCTGTCAAAATCATCAGTTTTTAAATTAAAATGACCCACCTGAAAGGTATACCAATGTTATACAAAGTTTTGTCAGTCAGGACATTTTATTCCATTATTGGTCAAGGTATTCCATTATTGGGTTTTATTACATTGTTGATCAGGTTGAACTGATATTATATTTCCAGGTGTTATTAGTATATGATTCATCCTCAGAGGCCTATGAATAAACAGCTGTATTTTCTTTTTAAATTTTGAGAAATGGCACAGAAATGTTTTGTCTGGTGCTTCTCCTGTTAACTGTCTTATGATGGTGGTGGGAATCCCAGGTCCCCAAGAACTGAATGGGAAATAATTATATTTATATTCATAATAAGCTTGAAATAATCTGTTTGATTTCTAGCATAAGTCAAGATGAGAAGAGCTTCCCTCATCACTGAGTTTGTATCACCCTGAGTGATGGATCAGGCTCTTGAAATAAAACTTAATGAAGTTAAAAACGGGACTCTCTCCACCTTGTTCCTCTGAGAGCAATAAAAATAAAAGCTCTAAATCAACCCTGCCCAACAAAAAATGAATGTGAAACCACCCAGGGAATCAAATCCTTATCATGACGACATCAAAGGTCACTCTGGGCTGCCTGTAAACAACATGGAGTAATTAATATGTCAATCAGTCGTCCTTTGGTGCCGATTGGCTCCCTCAGCTGTCTGCTAAACACTTGATTGGACGGTGAGACGGCCTTTAAACTTTGTCCCTTATAACAGACTCAGGGGCTCCTCTCAAACGTCAAAGCCTCAGACGTTCCTCTCTTGATCTGGTTGGGTTTTTAATACTTTTAATACTTTTAATCCTGCCGGATAGCTTCACTGTCACTTCATCAACTTCTGCTCTCATGTTGGAATTATGACTCTGAATACAGACGAGGTAAGACAGATTTGTATTCGGATAACTGGGTGCGACTATGTGTGAGAGAATGATTCAGACTGTAGAGTTTAGAATGTGCGTAAAGAAAGAATTCAACAGTTTTAAAGAAGATTAAAGTGGATGTGTATTGATTTGATCAAAGGCAAGTGTGGGATATGTAGCTCTCACTAATGTAATCATTTCCAGAAAATGTAATCAAATTAACTTAACATGATCACATGTACTAAAACCCAATATCTAGGGTTGGGTATCATTTTGGATGTTGTACTGTTACTTTTAAAACAAAAGAAACCGGTTCCACAGTGGAACCGAGTTAACCCTTGACCAATAATGTGATAAAATGTCCTGACTGATTTTTTCAAAAACTGTTGACTTGACTCAAATGAAAACGTATATTTCAGGGAGAGTGAATGGCTTTGCCTGATAACAACATACCCCTTCCCATCTGTTGTAAATGTTAAACTCCGCATAAAGTCTAGAGTTTACTAACCCGACGCATCAGACGGTTTGATACACAGAATCATCTGGGAAGGACTTTAAAAAAAAAAACTTGCAGGCAGCTGGAGAAACACTACTGCACACATTCAGCATCGATGTATAATAATAACTGGATACTGGATCCAAAATGGCGCCCATTGAGTCGGCAGCGCAGTAGTGTTTCTTCACAGTCGTGAGTTCACGCTCGGCCCATGAACTTTACATTGTGGTGACCATGCAGGTTTTTATGTCTTTTCTCGGCTCTAGGGAAGTTTTTCACATAACAATATCCATGGAAATGAGTGTTGATAATAGAAAGTCATAATCAACCTTGTTTGCATTTTTTGGCATCAGTTTTACAGACGCCTCTTTTACAATGGGGGCCAATGGGGTAAATCCGTTTTTGTTTCAATACTCCGAGTGGCCACCGGAAAAAATACACCCATGGCCTGGACAAAATGGATTTTCTTGTGATTTGTGATTCTGCCATTCTCTCATATTATCGAGAGAATCTATGTTTATACATTTATATACAGCACAGGCCAAAAGTGAATTGAATTGAATGAGAAGGTGTGTTCAAACCTTTGGCCTGTACTTTATATATATATTTTACATTAGTACATTATCTGTCAAAATCATCAGTTAAGAAAAAAAGGTGACCCACCTGAAAGGTATAACGTTATCAGCGACAATGTTCTATCAGTCAGGACATTTTGTTCTATTAATGGTCAAGTTATTCCATCATATGGTTTTATTACATTGTTGATCAGGTTGGAATGTTATATTTTCAGGCGTTATTACACTTTCAGGAATTTATGACATTATTGGATGCTACAAGGCTGGCCATACAGCTTTTCCTCTAAAAAGAAAACTGCGGAACGCTTCCACTTCACACCCATCGCTCAGAGTAGTTCTTCGTTTCAGGTGCATGGTGGGATGGATCTCTTTGACTACCTGCTCAGGAACACAGATGAAACCACCGGTTGCCACAGCAACCAATCATGGACTATCACAATTCATGAAGTGAGTACGGCCGTCGTTCTGCACAGTCCGCTCCTGTGCAGAGTCACTTAGGGGACAACCTGATCGCCGCCACAAATCTCAAAATCTGACTGCAGAGTGGGATCTGGATTCTCAACGGGGGTCATGGGTTATTGAACTGACTCTTAGGAGATCCAGGATCTCATTCAGTTTTATTGGGTTTCCCTGTATGGTTGCAACTGTCTCTGACATCAATGAGACAAACTGAGCTCAAGGAATTGAATGACTGGTGTGTTTGTGTTCTTGTCTGTGCTTGTGTGGGAATATGGTTATTTGATATAGCCGGGATATCCAGCAGTGGTGGTGTTTTGGGAAAAATTCTCGCATACCCTCTTTCTCCTCAGACCCTGAGCACCCAGGGAAGTGCTGCCGATGACTTCCTGGACTCCCTGCTGGGGGGGAGCGTCTCCTCCTCGGCTCCAGCGTCCCCCCTGTGGTCACCCTGCACCACCGACAGCGGCATCAACGAGGACACCCCGTCAGATCCCAAAGACAGCTTTCACCCAGCCTTCTGCACAGCCTTTCCAGCCTTTGATACGCAGTCTTTCCCTCTGCCTCCAGTTCCGGAGAACAAGCCACCACCAAATGAAAAGACGTCTGACGTTTCCATTGATCTAGGTAAGACTTGGAGAAAAAAGAAAAAGTACGATGTAGCATTTTATACTGGGGAGAAACAAAAAACACAGGGAAAGATGCAACTACAGTAAGCCGGGAAACAGGAGATTGTTTCAATAGTAAGCATAATGAACCAGTTCACTGGACTGTCAGGTATTAAAGACTTAATGTCAATGTCAATTTTATTTCTATAGCCCATTTAAAAACAACGACAGTTGACCAAAGTGCTGAACAGGGTT
>NC_045744.1:29616127-29616297 GCF_008692095.1 Etheostoma spectabile
ATGTCAAATACATAAATAACAAGTGTAAAAATCACTACAACCAAAGTACATCACAGGGAGACAACAAGAACACTTTAAAAAATCAGAATCCAGGTTAACGAGGGTTAAAAGTTACAGCAAACAGGTGCGTCTTAAGCAGCGATTTAAACGTTTGTAAGGTCTGTGCAGCT
>NC_045744.1:29616311-29616420 GCF_008692095.1 Etheostoma spectabile
GCATGGGGAGGTTGTTCCATAGGGTGGGGGCACCCACTGCAAAGGCTCTATCGCCCTTATTTTTTTAGCTTTGATCTCGGGACATCCAAGAGCAGCTGATTTGACGACC
>NC_045744.1:29616430-29631305 GCF_008692095.1 Etheostoma spectabile
TGACTGGAGAATGAAGGCATAAGAGATCAGCCTGGTAAGATGACGCCAAACCATTTAAGGCCTTAAAAACAAGCTTAAAATCTTAAAATATTCACTTAACATGAAATCTATCCATTTGTGCTTTAACTGAGCATCTTGACAGTTTCTGTCCTTTTAGAGAGCAAATTATTTTAACAGGTGAAAGTAGCAGCACCAGCTGGAAGGCAAGGGATTAGGCAATGGTTAGGGTAGAAACGTAGCGCCCTGGATGGGCGCTGCGAGGGGCACGGGCACAAAGGGACCACCGGTGTGAATAAAACACTTAAAAACCTCTTTAAAAAACCTGGCTTGGTTCTAAAAAGCTGTTTAAAAAAAGGTCAAATGTTCAGAGCAGGGTAAAAGAACCACCGGACAGGACGGACAGCGGGAAAATAAAACTTTAAATGAAAGGTCTCCCCCGCTCCTGCTCGGCTCCTCAACCTGAGACACTACCACATAATTACAATAAATAATAATTAATAAAAGAAAAAAGAAAAAAAGAGTTATATAGATATATAAAATGATTAAATGAATAAATGTATAGAAAGAGAATAAGAGTAATGTGGATAAAAAAAATGCCCGGTGTCCCAAACTAAAATAAATTCTATTTAAATATGTTAAAATCATTATTTGAGATAAATTACTTTTGAAAATAACATTTAAAGGTACTAAAATACTGTTTGAATTACTTCCCCCTAAGGATAAAAAGTACACATACCATTAAAATTATTAGATCAGTGCATGTTAGGGTTATGGTTAGGGTTGGGGGTTATGGTTAGGGTTAGGGGGTTATGGTTAGGGTTGGGGTTAGTGGGGTTAGGGTTAGGGGGTTATGGTTAGGGGGTTATGGTTGGGTTGGGGGTTATGTTGGGTTAGGGTTATGTTGGGTTGGGGGTTATGGTTAGGGTTAGGGGTTATGGTTAGGGGTTTGGTTAGGGGGCTGGGGTTATGGTTAGGGGTTATGGTTAGGGGTTGGGTTAGGGTTAGGGGGTTATGGTTAGGGTTAGGTGGTTATGGTTAGGGGGTTATGGTTAGTTAGGTTAGGGTGTTATGGTTAGGTTAGGGGTTAGGGTTGGGTTGAGGGTTGGGGTTAGGGTTAGGGTTATGGTTAGGGTCTGGGTTAGGGTTGGGGGTTAGGTTGGGGGTTGGGGGGGGGGGGTTAGGGTTAGGGGTTATGGTTGGGTTTAGGTGGTTAGGGTTAGGGGGTTATGTTAGGTTGGGGGTTTGGTTAGGGTTGGGGGTTGGGGTTGGGTTAGGGGGTTATGGTTAGGGTTAGGGGGTAGGGTTCGGGGGTTATGGTTAGAGTTAGGGGTTGGGGTTAGGGTTAGGGGGTTATGGTTAGGGGGTTGGGGTTAGGGTTAGAGCCACCATAGAGCAATTCCTCACGAGGATAGCTTTTGAACAACGGTCCCTTTCACATCGCTGATTATTGAACTCTCAGTGCTAACATACTTTAAAATTGACTAAGCACACCACATTTGCAACAACAAAAATATATATCAAACACAGATAAAGTGGGCTATGACATATATTTGGTAAAGTGTTTTGTAAAGAACAGCAGGGTGCTGAAGTCACAGAGGTCCATTCCAAAAGCAGAAATAGTTTGGGTTTTTGTATAAATGGTATGGGGGCAATGTTGTGAATCCTCACCTGCTGTTTTGCTGGTGTGATCTGTTGGGTGTGCAGGCTGGGAGTCCGACGTCCTCCAGGAGCAGCTGGGCATCGCACACTACCTCACCACGAACCACACCCCCCCTCTGTCGTCCAGTAAGGCTCTCACGGTGAAAGACCTGCTGCTTTCCAGTCCGGGACAGACAGTAAGGAGAGAATATTTCTGTAAAAGAAAGAGACTTGTTAGACTTTCTTACCAATGGGGACATTAAATAAAACATTTCAGTCTCAGTCCTCTGAATAAATCAAACAGAGAGACATTTTTTGTTATGACCTGTCCCACTCTGAGAGCTATAGGGAACAGTTTGCACAAAATGAAGAGAATTTTAAGAGCTGCTCCACTTCAATGGTAACTCCACTCCACTCTTGGTAAACTGCAGAGTCACTGGAATATTCTGTCCATCTGGTTCGCAGGCGCAGCGATTCCCCCAGCATTCCTTGCAAGAGCTTGTCCTTAATGAGGATGAGAAGAAGCTCCTGGCTAAAGAAGGGGTGAATTTACCCAGCAAACTGCCCCTGTCCAAGGTACACACACATACACTTCCTCCTCTCTCTGGCACACACATGCATCAAAATCTGTATCCCCAGTTGCACAATCTCTGCCAGTTGTCGCCCCCCCTTCTCCCCCCCTCCAACCTAGTTTCTCCTCTAATGCCCTTTTCTTCTTGATTCTCTCTTGTCCCCATCCTCCCGTGTGTTTCATCACCCTGACAAGTTTGAAGAGAGGGTTTTGAAGAAGATCCAGCGGAAAATCCGCAACAAGCGCTCAGCTCAAGAAAGTCGGAAGAAGAAGAGGGAATATGTTCATAATCTGGAGGGAAGGTAGGAGCCCAGTGCACTCTGCATCCTCATTACAGCGATATTATCTCTGCATACACTGGCCTAGAAAATGAAACTTCTATTTCTAGTCATTTGTTGTGCTCCAAACTGAATCACTCTACATACACTTGATTAGGAATGGAACATTTGTAAAGAAGAAAATGTCAAATTAACTTTTGTTTTTATCATTGTTGATGAAGCAAGTGTTTTCCTTTCAGAAAAATTCACAGCAACAGAGTTTGTTTAGAATATAAAGACAAAGTACGCTGCAGATTTTGACTTCAACTCTCTACTGATATTTTTGATGATCAACATTTTAAATTAACAGTCTCAATCTCCTGCATTTGCAATTTTGCTGATTGTAAACAAAACATATTTTAGATTGTGACCATATACCAGTAGAGGAAGAAGTATTCCGATCCTTTACCTAGGTAAAAGTACTAATACCACACTGTGAATTTACTCTATTACAAATAAAAGGCATGAATTGGAAATGTTTCTTAAGTTAAAGTCATCAATCATCAGGAAAATGTACTTGAAGCATTAAAAGTAAAAGTACTCAATGCAGAAAAATACTCATTTTAGAAACTAGAAAGGATCAAACCAGCTCTGTCAATCAACTAAGAGTTTGACCTGTTGATCCATAAAAAATATATATTTCCTTCTGAAATGTATTTGAGTAGAAGTGGCGTGAAAAGAAAAGACTTAAGTAAAGTATGTTTAATTTGTACTTAAGTGCAGTACTTGAGTAAATGTACTAAGTTACATTCTGTGACTGCCATATACATATGGACTAGTAGACAGACAGACAGACAGACAGACAGACAGACAGATAGATAGATAGATAGATAGATAGATAGATAGATAGATAGATAGATAGATAGATAGATAGATAGATAGATAGATAGATAGATAGATAGATAGATAGATAGATAGATAGATAGATAGACAGACAGACAGACAGATAGATACGTTATTCATCCCTAAGGAAATTTTAGGCATCCAGTAGCAAGAAAACCATAACACAACAAACACATATATATATAACACATACCTAAGAATAAAATTAAAAATTAAAAACTAAAAATTCACAGAAATGCAACAACCATAATAATGTGAGATACTATTGTAGACTGTGTGTAACGATGACAGTGCAAAAAGTGAACAAGTGAAAAAGTGAACAGTGCAGTAGATCATGATAAAAACATTGACTTTGACCATACAATATAAACATAATAACCTGTAAACTGACTGACTAAATAAGAATAAGAACATTATGTACCAGGGAATAAGTCATAAGATGTAAGATGCAGATGTTATGACCACCACGGTCCAGGTTATGTGGGGCTAATATAGCCAATGTCTTGTATAGTCATGTCTAGTGTAGCAAACATATTTGTAAAAGAATATTATGAAATAGGTAGGTAAGGACTAACACACAATAAATAAAGAATGTAAGGAGGTTCTAGCAAAACCAGAAAATTGGACATAAACAGTGCAGCTGTGAGAGAAACCCAGTAGAGCAGGGGTCTTCAACAGGGGGTCTGCATGGGGGTCGCGGAAGTTTTGGTTGATTAGACTTTTTTTTATATCCCCCCCCCTGCAATTTTTTCCACTAATTGAAATGTCTTTAAATCCACATTAACATGAATTCAACACACTGTAGTAAACAGATAAATGGAGGCAGAAGATGTCTCTCAGTCATCAATGCACACATGGCACTATAGGACCAGTTTGATATAACACAATTTTATACAATATATATAATTAGGGGGTCCCCGCTCCATCTCGCCATCAGTTTGGGGGTCCTTGGCCTGGAAAACGTTGAAGACCCCTGCAGTAGAGTATGATGGCCAGCGGCCCAAACCAGCAGCTGAACCGCTCTGTGGTGCAGCTGGAACGGGGATTAGGCAGAAGTTGAAGATGCTGTGCAGATCATCGCACAATAAAGGGGCAGGAGGTTTTGCCAAGATGGAGCTCAGTTTAGTCCTTCTTCTCCTCCTCCTCCTCCTCTTCATCTGCCTCCAGGCTGTGCAGAATGAGCCCTATCACACAGCCAGCCTTTGTCACCACATTTGTTAATCCTGCCTGCCTCCCCTATGTTGGCTCTTCCTCCCCATCACACCTCCGCAAAACAACGCAGAGTGGTAGTGCTTGTTTGATTAATATGTTGAAGGGCTTGTAAAAAATGGCCAACGCAGCAATGATTCGGTGTCTCAGACCGGTCCAGGTTTGATAATCAGCGTCCCCTCCTGTTATTTGTAGGACTGCTTGATTTTACCCATGCTGAGCTTTAGATGATAGTACCACTGGACTCAACTAAGCCATCGGTGATTCATCTCAGAAGAGTGGCGTCCTCTGAATCTGAATTGGAACTCAGAGAGGTAGAAAGAATAAAGTAAGAGAGTTTGGGCTCTAATGATGGACAAGCTGTGGCCAACGTGTGGTAATCTAAGAACCAAGGAACCATAGTGTTTTCCACCTGAAGCAATAAACATACCCGAGCATGCAAAATTGGTAGTGTGATTGCTAGTGTGCTTACAGCAGGGTAGGTATGGAAGCCCATAGTGGACTTAATTAAAGTTAATACAAACTGAAAATGAAATGAAAATGTAATTCAACAATAGTATTCTAATTTTCCACGCCTGGGTTTTCTGAATGAAAATTCACATATTCACAATTTGTATGGGTGTTCTAGACCACATTAAAATGAAAATGTAAAGGCTGAATTAAAATCCAATATGAACAGTGTAGTAACTAATTTTCCATTTGCGCAAGCAAATTTAAGTCACAATTAAAATTAAAATGCAATTTCTAACCAGAATCCACCAAAGGTGCATATGCCATATGGAGTTTTCCTTTTCATTTTCAAATGGTTAGAAAATGTATTTTAAGTTTCATTGTGACTTAGATATTGCTAGGTTAAATAGAAACGTAAGCTACATTGTCTGTATTGCATTTTTAAATTTGAATTCATGTTGTAATATTATCCACTGTACAGCAGGTTATGTCTTTGAAAATCAACAGCTTTTACATTTTTAGTTTATTATGGTCCTGGAACGCCCATACAAGTTATTGAAAACTAAAAAGCAAACTGCTTTATAGCATTTTTATTTTAGTGATTTAAATAACACATATACATATGAGGACAAGTATTATGCTATTGTGAATTACATTTTCGTTTGAAAGTTTACATTATCATTTTAGTTAAGTCCCCTATGAGCTTCCATTACATAACATGACATAACATGACATCACATGTCATTTAGCTGACGCTTTTATCCAAAGCGGCTTATAATTGCTATATATCAGAGGTTGCACGCCTCTGGAGCAACTAGGGGTTAAGTGTCTTGCTCAGGGACACATTGGTTGATGTATCACAGTAGGATTACATGCCTTTTGGTCACCCCCCCCCCCCCCCCCCCCCCAAGTGAGCTATGGAGATCCCATTCAAGCATGAGCTCTGTTGTCTGTAGACTACAAAAGCTTCATGATGAGAGTGTCACTCCCAGTAAGCAGAGTCAGTATTTAGTTGGAAATGAAACCAGCTGCAAGCAGCGTATCAACCAGGTACTATTAATCATGGCTCAGCTCAGTCAGATGACCACCATAGTGTGACTCAAGGGGGTGGGAGGGTTCACTGGATATGGGGTGCAAGAACACTCAGACAGATATTGGCAAAGAGAGAAACAAAGCATGATATGATACCCTTCATTTTATCTCTATTTCCCCTCTCTTTCTCTTCTGTTTCTTGCAGGATGTCTGCATGCCGTGCTTACAACCTCAAGCTGCAGGGAAGGGTCCAGCAGCTGGAGGAGACCAACAAGTGAGTCCTGAAATCAGCCAACAAGGGCTGCACCTACTGATAATTTTCCTGAATGATTGCTCTTTTTGTTACTTTCAATTGGGTTTTTCCAGTTCAAATTGGAAAACGCCCATCACATACATGAAATCAGCAGTGATGTAGAGCAGAGAAACTAGAAGGACCAATATTGTTCCATCTGAAATGATAACACTGGCAAATCTGATCAGCTGTAGCTTAGTAATTAAGCTAATGTTAGCGCCATGGTTTAGTTAGTAATGCAGTTGCCAGCTGACTCTGTAAACTGGTATTATGTAAATGGCGTGTTTTAATATAGCGCTTTTCTAGTCTTAACAACAACTCAAAGCGCTTTTACATCATACAGGAACTATTCACACACATTCACACACTGTGGACGAGGTTGCCGTACAAGGTGCCACCTGCTCACCAGATACACACTCACGCACATTGGGGGCAACTCTGGGTTCAGTGTCTTGCCCAAGGACATGGGACTACAGGGCCAGGGATTGAACCACCAACCTTTCAAATGGCAGGCAACCGCTCTACCACTGAGCCACAGCTGCCCCATGCTGGAAGATTTGGCAGCACCTTTGACCTTTTCTTATATATGCCCTTGACGGTTACATACATGATATCCTTTCCCTTCATCATGGCTAAGCTACTATCATAAAAGGGAGAAATATGTCATAATGTCATTGCTGATTTTGCCTGAGACATTCAGTTTCAGCTTGAGTCTTGTAGCACCATATCATAGCTACTTTTTACAATAAAAAAAAAAAATAGTCCTGGCGCTGGTATTACTTTTGGTATTAGTTTAAATATATGGTGTTTGGTTTGGTTGTAAACCCCCTTTTCCAATCACAGCCATCCCCTGGTACGGGGGTTAAGTTATGATTGGACAATCACTGTTATAGGGGAGGGGTTTAGCAAAAGGTTGATAGCACACTTAAAGAACAGTTCCATAAATCCATAAATGCAGCTCAGCACCTTCTTTCAATCGTCGCAATCCCTTGAAGGCACAATCTCACAACACAGAAAACCAACCCTCCAAAGGACCCTTTGAAGTAATGCCTTTTACTTGCCAGTGATCACAGCCGCTGAAATAATTAGGCCAACCTGTGGCCCCTTGTGTGAACATTTTACACAGTCTCCTGTCTGTATTTGCATTGCAGTGATCTGCTGGAGCAGCTAAGCCGGCTACAGGGTCTCCTTCCTAACACCTCCGGCAAAACAACACACAGAGGGACCTGCATCATGGTGAGATACACAACACATTACATTGATTTACACTATTGGGAATTTGCTTAGACAGCATAATCTGCAACAACTGAATAATAATAGATAAAGGTAGTGATATGTAATGGACACTACAGTGCCTAACCTGTGTATTTTGTACCTGTCTTATTCTATTTGATCTGTTTCTATGTATTTTATTTAACAAATGTGCTCCACTACTGCTATGATTACCTTTAAGATTTAAATGGAGAATATTAGCAGCTGCGCTCATCTTTTGTGCCAAATTGTATGTAGGCCATGCCTAATGAGTCATTTCTTCTTTCCCTGTGATTTCTGTCCTTTTCTTCTGTCCTCTGTCTCCTGTGCTTGGCCTGTTTTTGTCCTGCCGTCTTTATTCATGTCCAGGTTTTGCTCCTCTCCTTCTCCCTGCTCATATCCTCAAATCTTCAGCCAGACCCCTACAGCCAACCCAGCCAGGAAGAGTACACACAGACCAAAGGTGTGTAGACATACACACACTGGCACTTTCTCTCCCTATAACACACACAAACACACACTGACTCCTCCCCCCCCCCCCCCCCCCCCCCCCCCCCAGTGCCGTCCCGCACCTTGCAATCCATGGATGAAGGGCGAGACGCTGCTCCTCTTCCTCTCTTCTCCGTCTCCAGGGGCTTTGAGGCCCTGTGCCGGCTGATGGACAGGTCTCCCTGCAGCAGATTTCCAATTGTCTCAGCACCACAGGCACCGGGACAATCGCTGATCTCCTCGGGACCCCCAGAAGGAAAGACTTAGCTAAAGGGAAAGCAGACCTGCTTGCAGGCGCAGCATCTAAATGAGCAGCTCGATTGCTTTTCGGCATCTATTCCTCACTGCAGACTGAGTGAGGCGTTATGTTGTCTTTGGCATCAGCTCCAACACACAACCCGCTAGTTAAAAGATTTAACTGCGATGTGCTCACTTAGATGGAGGCCGGTGAGGACTTCATCCAAACAGGCGTCATTTTTCCATTTGTTTTGGAAACTGGAGCCTCAGGAACCTGGTGGAGCATGTATTATACATATACTACTGCAAGATGCAGACATGTAGGATCTGTTCAACAACACAAATGTATATTCACTGCTATTTTATTATTTACTTTTAATGTATATGTTAAAAAGTTTGTGCATTTTTTGTAACAGTTCAGTGCAATGCTGGCACGAGATCATTAAAATGTTTCCTCCGGCGAGTTTTGGAAGCTCCTGAAAGGATTTGTTTTTTTAGAGTAATGCCATATGTCATAATGAGGCAATTTGATTTGGCAACAAAGAATAAATGACATCGAGCAAAAGCTGCTGCATGACTTATCACTTCAATAGACGTCATAATAAGCTCCGCTTAAGGCCAGCTATCAATATGAAGAAGTGGGCTCGGGGTTTAAAAACATAATGGATATTATATCTCAATTTTAGAGCAACAGACTTAGTTGTTGTTATATTTATGGAAATACAATTGGCTAAGCAAAGTGCCTTGGTCTCTAAACAATGGTGCAAAGCCTGCTGTTATTTAATGCAATTACGGGATAATGACTGTCTGCCATCTGTTACATGGAGTCCATCCATTAAAAACACACCATTGATGTCTCTGGTTCACGGGGGCAACACCTGACATAATGTTCTCTCTCACAATATGTCCAGAACATTGTTTTCTTCCCAATATCTGTTCATGTCCCTAATACAAATCTTTACAATTTAAAAACAAAACAAAAAAAACCTACAATTTCAGCAAACCCAATCTAGAAACGAGTACATGCCCCACATTGGGTGTCAGAAATAAATTATTAATCAGACTTCTTTAAGGGGTGTATCACGGAGGTGTGATAAAAAGGCATAAAGGTAACTCTGATTATGAGAATATTAATCATGTCAGAGTTGAGGAGAGCTGCTGCTGCTACCTGCAGGGAGAATCAGGTCGGGAGAAAACGATCATTAATCAGATATTCTTGCAAGCTTTGTTTACCAATTTGTGATTTATTGGACTTTGGAGCAGAGAGGCAGAACAATATTAAGTTCGGCAATCATGAGCTGGAGCAAAATACTGTGATACATACTGCATATATTGCATGAATCAAGGTTATTCCATTTATCTAGTGGTCAAACATTTACTAACTACATTCTGGATATTAAAGATATTTAATATTTAATTTTTTGCCCACGTCTGGATTCCCAGTGATAAGTGCATTTACTCAAGTACTGTACCTAAGTACAATTTTGAGGTACTTGTACTTTACTTGAGTCTTTTCATGCCACTTTCTACTTCAACTCCCACAGGGAGAAATACAGTACTTTTTTACTCCACTACGTTCATCTGAAAGCATTATTTACTACTTACTTTGCAATTTACAAAAATTTGCACACAAAACACATGCACTTTATAAAATACAAGATTTATTATCATAACTTAAACTACCCAACAATATAAAGACCTACAAGTCCTGCTGAAAATATTAGCCAAGTAAACTCTTAGTTGAGTGACAGATGTGTTTTATTTGCATTATATGCGTTAAGTACTTTTACTTTTAATACTTCAATTCAGGGCTGTAGTACTCGAGTCCGGTCTTGGACTCGAGTCCGGACTCAAGACCGTGTTTCTATGGTCTCTGACTTGTCTCGGACTCGCTAGTAGTTTGACTCGGACTTGTCTCGGTCTCGGCCACTGGTCTTACCAGATATGGCTTTTGGGCTTTTGGTCTGGACCGAGTCCAGGCGTCTTTATTATGTTGATTATAATATCGGAGGGAAAGTGAAAGACCTTTTTTCTGTCCTGGACTCGGTCTTGACTTGGACTCAAACCTCTTTGGACTTGGTCTTGTCTTGGACTCGACTAGTCCTGGTCTTGGACTAGTCTTGGACTCGACTAAGGTGGTCTTGACTACAGCCCTGCTTCAATTACATCTTCCTGATGATGCTCACATATCTAAACTTAAGTAACACTTATTATTTAAGGGCTTTTACTTGTAAGTCTTTTACAGTGTGGTATTTTACTTCATAAAAAGATCTGAATACTTCTTCCATCACTGTGGATTTCTAAGAAGACTAAGAAGACCCCTGTATTTTAAGGAAGAACATTTATTTATTTACAATATATTATTCATTCACAAAGAAAATGGGTGTCCTTAATGGTTGGATTTTACCTAATTTTTTAATTAAGGCATTAAGATAAATTTCCAAAACATGATTTTTTTATTCTTCTTTTTAGTCAATTTAAGCATGGGTATGTAAACTTATGAGCACCATTGTAGATTAACGCACACAAACTTTTATCAGGAGCGCTATATTTGTTTAAATTTGCTTCTAACTCATATTTGTAACTTTGGGTTTTAGGTTTTAATCTTTGAAGTGATTTTAATTGCTCTTTCAATTCTTTCTTTCCTTGCTTATTTTCTGTTGGACCCTACTGTATTTTTACAAATGTTTCCCACGTGAAGCACTTTGCGACTTAGTCTGTAAAAGGTGCTAGATCAAATAAACTTATTATTATTATTAATTCCATGCCTCGTCCACCAAGACAAATTCCTCGTTAGTATAACTTACTTTGGCAAAATCAATCAATCAATCAATCAAAATGTATTTATGTAGCACTTTACAGCAACCAGCAGGTATCCGAAGTGCTTAACAGAATGAGTAAAATCACATCATACAGTAGAAAGAGTGAACATAGAAAACAGTCAAATCAGAAAAGATCACAAAGAGACAGAAGAATGAAATGGTCCAGATATGATTTGAGTTTGGACCTACCAACTGCAAAAGCCTGACCCCCTCATCGTTTATACCTGGACCTTGGGACTTCTAAAACCAACTGATCTGAAGACCACAGTGACCGGTTGTGCTCCCGTAAAGTTAAAATTTCAGACAAATACTCTATGAAGCCTTGAAAACAAACAATAAAGTCTGAAAATCTATTTTAAAACGCACCGGGAGCCAATGCAGGGTGTAGAGAAGGGGTGTGATGTGTGCACGTCTAGATGTATTTGTTAAAAAGCGAGCTGCGGCATTTTGCACAAGTTGAAGGAGTGAGATGGATGTCTGATTCAGACCGACATACACACACACACACACACACACACACACGCACACACACACAGAGACAGCGTTACAGTAGTCCAACCTTGAACTGATAAAAGCATGAATGGCCTTTTCTAGGTCGTGCCTGCTAAGAAAAGGCTTAACTTTAGCCAGCAGACAAAAGTAAGGATTTTGATTCTTATTCATAATATTCTGTCTTTATCCTTCCATTTATAAAATCTGGACATAATCTATGTATTGTACTATGTTTGCTTCCACACATACACATACACACATACATACAACCTCAGCTTGACTATAGACACAGTTAAGGGGAGACAGGAGGAATAGCTCCATCCATTTCCCGTTGTTTTTTAGGTGCCGTGACAAACAAAAACCTAATTGAACCTTAAGTGAGAATTAAATTACCTCATTAAGAGTCTTAGAAAGCTTTAGCAGAATGCAAATGAACACTGAGAGCTACTAACCGTGTCTGCATTCCCATCCATCTCAGTATTGGTAAAACATTAAAGGGAAATGGCAACAAATTGTTTTCTTTTCAGGTCGTTCCTGATTGCTAATAGAGCCGGACAAAGAAACAGGGATGAGAATAAATAGCTTCCTGTTGGCTTGAATGGACCTTAAATCGGATCAATTAAGACAAAGGAGGATCACTTGATGTTATAGAGAGTCCTACCACATCCAGGCTGGATTTGAGAAAATGACTCTTGACACTGTTTAGGGTGTGAAACAGAAAGATGAACTCAAAACCAAATTCATCTAGCAGCTACCAATTGACAAAGTAGAGGCGAATGATCACACATGGTAAGCTCCACAACAAGAAAACAACCCTATTATTACAAAGTGTGGCCCTGAAATTCTCATTTTCCTTTTCGCTTAACTCATGCACAGCTGACAACAGCGGTGCATTGTGTGAAAACTGACAGTGACCTATAAAGAATGAAAATGAAACACACAAACACCCCCATACACACACCTATCTCTCCACAGCTCCCTCACAAAGACTGAAAGCTGTTTGAAATCTAATTTGTAATTCCTCTGATGTGCATCATTTCAGACGCTCTGTGACAACACCTTGAAGGCTAAGGAAACCTTTCTGAAAACACCCTCCTGAGTCATTTACCTACACATCATATGCAGAAATATGACAGGTGCTACTGGGACATAACATTAGCTGGCTCCATCCAAAAGGGAAATGGAATGGAAAAACAATGAATAGCAAGCCTATAGCATAGGAAATACTCACAATTTAAATTAAGCAGAAACACACTTTGGAAATCATGTTTTCTGAGCATCAATAATCATTTACCTATAAGCAAAGACAATTCAGAAAACGCTTTTTTGCAGTGCATCAGACTGCTAATATTTCCCTTTCTGAATCTTTTACTGGAAACGGAGCACATAAGTGGCTCAATAAGAGTTTAACAAAAACATATGTATCTATTGGAGTTTCATTAATGTTCAGTATCTACTGTAATAATCCTTGTATCAATAGCAGTAATAGATATTGCAGCCTCCGTGCGCGCTCCGGGAGTGCGCCATGGAGCGGTGGAGGAGAGCGCAGCGAGTATAAAAGCGTCAGCCTGCTGTCAGCGTCAGAAGATGCGTTTGCATCACGACAGACTTCAGCAGGACTCTCCCAAGTAGGCTGACACGGATACGATCCGAGTAGGTTTAGAAATAACTCGGATAACTCATGCAACTCTGAGGCTTTGAACAGAACTTCATCCAGAACGAAGGAGATGGGGATTTATGCGTCCTCACCTGGAAGTTAGCCGCGAAGAAGACGGGAACGCTGCCGTAGCTGGTTTTGAACCCTTGTTTCCCTCTGCAGAAGCATGCAGAGCAACAGCAGCGCCCCTGGGCCCCTGGGGGCCCTGAACGTGTGCGGGGGAGAAGAGGACGACATCTCCGGAGTGGTCAGCCTCACGGGAGCAGCCTCTAACCTCGCAGCTCTGAACCTGTCACTCAACTGCTGGCTCCTCATCCTCTCCAAGGAGTCCTCGCTGGACCTGCACGCAGACGGCGCAAACCTGGCAGTAGGTGTAGATAACAATGGAAGAGTCCAGATGGATTGTGATTAAAATGCATTTAGTATGACTCGCCTGTAAGAAAGTGCTTAGTGGATACATGTATCATACGTAACATATATGTTGTATTTGGACATTTTGAATTTCCTTGTGTGCACTTGTGTGAACATTTAGGTCCAAGATGCCCTTGTATGTGTTTGACAGACCGCAGAAGTACTGTACTTATGTACACTACATTTTTACTCCACTAATGTGTCAGCTTTACTTTACAAATAAAGCTTTTTGCACACAAAATATATTATTTGAAACATGTTTTATTATAAATTCAACTTCCCAATAACATAAAGGCCTACAGGTTACTACAGCTGAAAATGATTAACCGATTAATCTCGTAGTTGATTGACAACTGTTTTGATCAATCCAGTTTCTAAAATGTGAGGATTTTTCTGCATTGTATTTATAGCACCCCCTGGTGATCAATTTGAATAATTCTTTCAGGGCGTGGTCCAGGTACTTATGAGGACATATCATGAGAGCTGTATGATGATTGGACCATGAATATATGATTTATAGTAAAATGGGTGTAATGCCAATCACTTATCTTGTGCTTGTAGCGCCCCCTAGCGGCATATGTATATAAAACTGTCGGGGTATATCTGGGGCACTTATCTGAACATACCCTGGGAGTTTTGTGGGTTTGGGTACTAGTGGTGTACATATATAAAAATGTCTGGGTATATCTGGGGCACTTATCTGAACATACCCTGGGAGTTTTGTGGGTTAGGGTACTAGTGGCATGTGTATATAAAACTGTCTGGGTATAACTGGGGCACTTATCTGAACATACCCTGGGAGTTTTGTGGGTTTGGGTACTAGTGGTGTACGTATAAAAAAATGTCTGGGTATATCTGGGGCACTTATCTGAACATACCCTGAGAGTTCTGTGATGATTGGTTTTACGGTTGCTGATTTATGTTTATTTATGCCCCTTTTTGAAGTATATTGGTCAATAACTTGAAAAGTAATTGAGATATGGACATGCTTTACCAACTGCTTACACCAGCTTGATCCATTGATGATTCACTGAACATTTGGTGGCGATCGGAGCTACGGTGTAGGAGGAGATCTCAAAAATGTATTTTACAGAAAATTCAAAATGGTGGAAACATTTTCTAGGCAGACCTTAATGATCCTTGAGGCTTTTTTTGTAGAGCACA
>NC_045744.1:29631315-29639710 GCF_008692095.1 Etheostoma spectabile
CACCTGTGTGAGAAATTTCAAGTCAATCGGACTTGGGGGGGGGGTGGCCTTTCAAAGTTTGCATTTTAAAGCCTTAATTACAGCGCCACCATGTGGCCCATTGGGTTCATAATTCTATAGAAGCACATGTACACCATTTCCAGTTATTACCCCATGTTTCATGTTTCTAGCTCATTCCAGCTCACAGGAATTTGACCCAGCACGGGAGACAACAAATAACTAAAACAGAACACATAGAAGGGTTCTACCGCTTCACGGTTTGAACCCTAATAATAATAAAAATGATAATAATAATACTTAAAGCACATTTTCCTGATGATACTTAGTTTTACAAAACATTACTAAACACTTTTCAATGCAGGACTTTAACTTGTAACAGAATATTTTAACTATGTGATATTAGTACTTTTATTCATCCGAGTACTTCTTCCACAACTGCAGGTACGCGTTGTCATTGCCCTGGTCTACCTGGTGGTGTGTGTTCTGGGGCTAGTCGGTAACCTGCTGGCCCTCTTCCTGCTCCACTCGCGCCACCGGAGCAATCACCACTCCTCCATCAACTGCTTCGTCATGAGCCTGGCCCTGACAGACCTCCAGTTTGTCCTCACCTTGCCCTTCTGGGCCGTGGACACGTTGCTGGACTTCCGCTGGCCATTCGGCCGGGTCATGTGCAAGATCGTCAGCTCGGTGACCACGCTGAACATGTACGCCAGCGTCTTCTTCCTCACCGCCATGAGCGTGACCCGCTACCACTCCCTAGTCACCTCTCTGAAGATGGGCAGCCCTAGCATTGCCACAGCTCGTGCCAAATGGGCCAGTTTAACCATTTGGGTGGTGTCACTGGTGGTGACGCTGCCTCATGCTTTCTACTCCACCACAGTCCAGGTGGGTTGATTTCAGACTGACCCCCGATTTGATTCTAGGGCTGGGTTTTGCCACTGATTTCCCAAATCGTTTCGATTCCGATTCACAAGGTCCAAATGCGATTACAGTTCTAATTCAATGCCAATTTGGAAAATTTCAATTGCAAAACCAATTTTGCTTGGGTATGAAAGAGACTCTACAATTGTACAAGTTTTCCTGTAACCTGTTGCATTACTTAAAATGTCAATGTTTACATGAGAAATTGACCCAAAGCAGTTACATTAACGCACTTTTTATTTAACGTGAACACACAATAAAGTGCAGCTCTCAAGACTCTACAGTCGGTGAATTTGAATGGCCATGCCAGTCTTTCCCTCGCAGACAGACATCGATTGTGGATTGTATGAATCGATATTGGATCATTCAAATAAAAATTGATTTAAATCTCGTTAAACCCAGCCCTATTTCATTGGCTTTGTGCTTTCTATTTGGGTCTGCAACCTCTATGTTGTTGTGCTTACAGGTGTCTACAGATGACGAGCTGTGCTTGGTGCGCTTCTCAGACTCTGATTCAAGCCACTGGGATCCTCAGGTCCTGCTCGGACTCTATCAAACACAAAAAGTCCTCCTGGGATTTGTAGTTCCCTTGATTGTCATCTCCGTGTGCTACCTCCTGCTCCTGAAGTTCATCCTGAGACGGCGCATCGTAGGCAGCGTGGTCAACGCGAGTGTCCCGGAGAGGTCCGAGTCTGAGAGAGGACGCCTCCGCCGCCGCTCCAAAGTCACCCGTTCTGTCACCATCGTGGTCCTGTCCTTCTTCATCTGCTGGCTACCCAACCAGGCTCTTACCCTGTGGGGGGTGCTGATCAAATTTGACTTGGTGCCCTTTAGTAAAGCCTTCTACAACGCCCAGGCCTACGCCTTCCCCCTGACTGTGTGCTTAGCTCACGCTAACAGCTGTCTCAACCCGGTGCTCTACTGCCTGATCCGAAAAGAGTACAGAGCTGGACTGAAGGAGCTCCTCCTCCGAGTGTCTCACTCCGTCCAAAATGTCCTCACTCAGGGTCTGAGAGAGAGAAGGGTGGCAGACGCACCACCCAGCCTGGTTATGATGCACAAAGACAGAAATATGTGATGTGCTCTGTAAAAGGAAAAGATGGACATTTTGGAAAACAGTTATTTTAACAATTATTTTGCACATTACATTTAGAAAGTAAACACTTATTTTGTGTTCTGATGGGGAATTCAACAAGTTCAACAAAATTTTCCCAAAAGTTAATGAATAATCGTGTTAAATCATTGCGTTTATGATTTTTTCCCCAATTGAGCAGCCCAAAATTCCTCAAAGTGTCAAACTTTTTCCTTGATACTACATTAAATGCTTCTTTATGAGTCAACTTAGTCTGCCATATTTTCTTTAATGCCATTTTTTTTTTTTTAATCACGTTCCCGTGCGACACTGTAATGATCCCCTCCGAACTTATGAACAGCTATGATTTAGCTTTATCGCAGACTTTTTGTGAAACATGCCACTTTGGAAGTAATCTCCGTGGTGACAAGTATTTTTGAAAACAATCAAACCCAAATGAGCCGGCTCTTAGTTACACTGTTGGCTGATTTCTTATTTTCGCACAATCAAGCAGTTTGATGCTTGATTAGTTCAACCTGTAAAGTGATATTTCTTGTACTTTGCACCTCAAACACATACACAGGCAATCACGTGGACTAAAGATTGTTCCATTTTCCTTATTATTGAGGTGTATATTTGTTATTGTTGGTAACTCAGTGAGGACACTGCAGTAGAATCGAGCATTAACTGTCTCTCTGTGCCTGTCTTGCTGTACCGCTGTGAATCTTTTTGTGATCAACATATATGTAATGTGACATTAAATAAAATGAGATAACAAAAGAGTTCAGCAACGTCTCTGGAAAATTAATCTCGTCGGCAGTCACAAAACTGTGAAGATGAGGAAAATGAGTCGGTCAGACAATAGCTGCCCCACATTTCTGCCCTTTTGCAACCTTTAAACATCTAAACATGGATAACCATCTTCAGCCGACATACAAAAGACACACACACACACACTTATCTTCATGTCTCACTCACGCCATTTCTGCTCTTAATGGAGGTTCTTTGGAAGGATGGACCTGGATTTTGTACTGGTTAATGTCGCAGAAGGAAAGACACGCCAGTCTTAAAAATGAGATGGAGTGTTCATCACACACACACCCACACACACCACACACACACACACACACACACACACACACACACCCACACCACACCCACACACACCACACACACACACACACACCCACACACACCACACACAGAGAACAGCGTACGTAGTCCAACCTTGAACTGATAAAAGCATGAATGGCCTTTTCTAGTCTAAGAACCAGTATCTTCCAGCTCTGATTAGAAGTGTGATTTTCGAACAAGCATTAGTCTGAAAATCCGAACCCGTTCTGTTGCTCGGATTGCTGGCCGGCCCTTTGCTGTTCACTGTGTGATCAAAGTCTCCGGATGCTGCCGTCTATTACTGCTCCCTCTGATCTAATGTTTGTTGCCTTGCACCTGACAGAGCCGAAACAGCACATCCACTCACACAAAGACGGCCCTTTCGATTTTGGAGCCTGTTCGATGAAAACAAGCTATTCATCTTTAACTACAGGGAGTCATTCCACGGAGACCCACTGATAAAAACCACTTGTCATCCCTATGAGTCCACTCCACACATGGCCGGTATGGATCGCTCCTTTAAAGCAATTGCAGGCTTCAGATGATTGATTTCCAAGAGATCCAAGATTTTTGGGGAATTATAGAGTGTACTGTACATTTTCTGTCTCTCAGAGAGATGTTTGGAGCACAAAATGGGAGATAAGAACTTTGAGCACACAGGATTTCCAAAAGCAAACAGCAAGCCGATTACTGTAATAGATAGTCCACCTAACGGTACACAACATGAAATATAGTCAGGTCGGTTTTGCAGTTGAAAGCTCGATGACACGTCACGGTCTTTAGACGTTTCAACCGCATCAAGAAGACCATAAGATGTGGTTGAAAGTCTCATGGTTACGCTTTATTTAAGCTTGAATTACTAGCTGTTTTTGTTGGTACAGTCTTCATGATGAAAGCTCAACCGCTTTGCCCAGACTTCAAGACGACCGTAAGACGTGGCTCAACTGCATCTCACCGTCAGTCTTAACTAAACTTACAAGCTTTCTAGGGCTTTCCATCGCATCTCAGTCTTAATCGTCAAGAGCTTCGAACTAACGGCCTATGTAATGAAGAAGGTGGTGGTTTTGTTCACAGTGAACCCTCGCTATATCGCGGTTCACCTTTCGCAGTCTCGCTGCTTCACGGCTTTCTGCCCAGAAGAAAAAAGAGCGACAACTACCGATAACTATGTTCTTCTCTCGAAAAAACACCCTTGCACCGCGGGCTTCAGAAGAAGAAAAACAGAGCGTAGTCAGGATGTAGCGGTCAGTCAGAAGAGCAGTGAAATACGCGCGAGGCACTAGTTTTCCTACTGTACTTTGTATTTTTTGGTATTTTTCATTTTCTCTCGTTCTAATCCAATGACTCTGGTCGTGGTGGGGCGGCGGGGGGGTGGTGCTGATGGTGCAATTTAAAGCCTTCAGTTCGTATTAATGATTTAAATGATTATTTTACAGTACAGTAGTTATTTGTAAAAAAAACGTTTATACAGTACTTTTATTTGTTAAACAAATGCTTGGGCCTGCAAAAAGGGTTTGTTCTTTGGTTTCATTGTATTATGGAGTATTTCATCGTATAATAATTGTAAAAAAAAAAAAAAAAAGTTACTACTTCATGGATTTCGCCTATCACGGGTTCTTCTTGGAACGAAACCCCTGTGATAAACGAGGGTTCACTGTATATGATTAATTCAATTGTTTAATTGCATATTCTGCAAATTGCAATTCCACACTGTCACAGTCTGATGTGCCAGATGTTTGTTACACAGAACCATCAGAAAAGCCGTTATTGAAAACTTAATATCCAGTATCCTGATCCTTAAAATAACTGGCCTTTAAAATTAAAAATACCTCTGCTTCTATGGGAATTTAACATAGGGGGGGTGTATACTTACGCCCCCTGTATTTTAAGGAAGAACATTTATTTATTTTCAATACATAATTCATTCACAAAGAAAATTTGTGTCCTTAAAAAGGATGGATTTTCCTATTTTTTTTTTAAATTAAGGTCAATTCCAAAAGATCAATTTCCAAAAGATGTTTTTTTATTCCTCTTTTTAATCAACTTTAGCATGTAAACTTATGCAAGCCACTGAAAGTGGCGAATGTTGCTCTTGTTGCGCATGTCTAGATGTGACGTCATGTTAACACCCATGATTTAATGTAAACCTTTTTTTCTCCTTACTTTTTTTTGTGACTGCAATTTCTGTCTCATTTATCTATGCAATATTATTTTCTGAGATCAGATCATTGAGATTCTCTTTACGTTTCAGACAAAAACATTCAGGCTGCACTGTCATGCACATGGTTTGGCAGCACAAGCAGAAAGAACAAAATAAATGCAGCCATTAGTGCTGTTTCAGAGCTTGTCACATTACAATTAAAATGCAAGTGGCTTCAAAGAGCATAGACAAGGCGATGTTCCTCTTTCAAAACGGTCGAAATGCCCATAAGATAATTTTGCTGAAATGTCTATGCTGAAATGAGTCCCAAATAAGCTTAAAAAGGCTCATCCAACATTAAACTTTACTGCCAAATGTAATGTATCATCGAACACACAAAAAAGAAAGCATGTGAGAAAATTTGCTCCACTTAGCAGTAACAGCTCAATTTAGAGTCTTTTGGACATTTACAGGGAAAGGGCGGCTCACCATTCCATGTAGAATTTGGGTTCATAGGGCTCAAGGGACCTCAAATTGCCACTTACTGTATGGCTCATACTAACTTCCTGAATTTTTCCCTACACTCGCTCCAATTTCACAGAGTTTGACTTGACTGAATCAGCTGCTGCCTCCATCTGAGGGAGACTAATTTCTAGTAAGTTTGGAATGGAGCCTTGGTTTTCTGGTTTATGGGACTCTTCACAAATGACGAATGAAAAACTAAGAGCCAATTCAGGGGAGAATGAAGTGGTTTTAGGTCTACAAGTATTTTAGTAGCCTCTTCCTCTCTCTGCTCTCCGTCTTTATCATTTTGAAGTGGCACACTAAAGACGTCGATTGCTTTCTTCGTCAGGGAGGTTCGTGAGCGGACTTATGATGAAACGGGAGCATCTGTAATTAGACATTTGCATGTCATTCCACACATTCTCTTAATGAGATTCAAGGACTCTGGTTCCAGATTCATGAACTTATTTTCCAGTAGCCATGTTGGAGCATAAACACGTTCCAGTCAAGACATTTGTTGACACCCTGCAGCAGATTGGTCTGACCTATTTTGCTCCAATCAATCTTCTCACTGGACATCCAGGTAACTACCAGCCCGGTGCTTCCCAGCAGGGTTCATGTTAAATGGTTAATAAGCTGTGCCTGCTTTCCTTCAGATGTAGCACTTTGAATTAATTACTTTAAAGTCAGGGAGTTTGATTCTGACAAAGGTCTTTGATACAGAGTCTTCTACCCAGGCTTGGTGTCGCTGACTCCTTCTGTCCATTCTGCCATGTAGCACAGACTTATGACGTGCTGCACTGACGGTTTTCTTTCCAGAGGGATCACAGCCAACTCCAATGGCTCAGATGTTGATTCTCTAATCAAGGTCCTTCTTACTGAGTTTAGGAGGATGAGCAGCTGGAGGAAGAGTCTGTCTGGTGTTATCTAAAGTTCCCCATTTCTAATGATGGAGCCTGTAAACATGACCACTTCTGAAGTCGTTTGATGCTGTTCTTTAGTTCCGTGCCCCCTCACTCGTCTGTCTCTAAATGTTCCACATTTCTTTAGAATATTTGGCTCTGAACAGATCGGGTAAATTAAGTATTAGACGTACATCTCCTGTCAGGACAAGCTAGAGCTCAGCTCTCAGACTGACTGAACAAGAGGGAGTCCGTGGGGTATAAGAGGGAAAGAAGGCAAAAAAGAGGTGTTAAACCTGTTCCATTGTTAAGATGTGTTGCTATGGTTTATTATAAAATTGATATAAATGTTAACATGTGAAATGGAGTTAACAAAAACAAAAAAAGGTGGACAAGTTTTTCCTGTTGTCCCACCCTTCTGTCAGTTTCGTCTTGGATTTATAACACTCCCTAAACTACAGCTTCTATGGCGGGTTACTTTAAAGAACTGGCCTTCTAATCAGTAGGGTGCTACCATCGGGCCCCCCGCCCCGTTTAAAACTAACAAATTGGCTACCGATATTGCAAATTGCTGATAGATAAAACAACATCTTGGCAAAGCCAGACAATGATCTAGCAAGTCATGCTACTTTATCACAATCTTAAAAAATCCAATACTACTAAAAAATGAAACAGAGGTCATTTATTTACGACATTTCCCACAATTCCTGAAAATAGTGTGGGGGTTGAAACCCATTGGGGGGACCAAGGGGTTTCAAGATAAACTTCAGTGGTCAGTGAATTATTAAAAGATATGAAAAAAAAAAAGATGTTGAAGAAAAATAATGTTATTGTGTTATTAATATTATTTTTCCCATTCTTGCTGTTGCTCTAGTGAAATACTGGATACTTTCACCTCTTTGATTAAACGGCTCATAATTCGTGTCCATAACCAGATATAAGGTTGTCCATGTATACTTTAATTTTACGAGGTCCGAGGCCAAAAAAGTTGAGAAATTACTGCAGGAATTACTATTACTAAGAGACATTACTGTATATATTTTGTCTTAGCCAACCCTAGCAACACCACAAAGTAAGGAAAAAAAGAGGCTGAGTAGATTCAGAGTGAGAACAGTTAGCTCATTAACACGGCGGATACAGACATGAGAACGGTAATGAGGACTGTGTGATAATGACCCACGCACAGGGAAGGCATGTATCTGAGCTGCAGCTGTTGTGTTTGCTGGCTGTTATAGCTATTAGTTACACAACTGGAGAGACAAAGTGTCTTAATGGACTGAATATTCATATTCAGCATCCGACACGTAACGATATGTTCAGTGCAGTAATCATCTATAAACACCTGTGGCCCATTGTTCAGTGTTATGCTTTACAAAAAGAAACCGTTGCGGTATTTGGGTTGAATTGAACAAACAGGACATTGCACTTCATCCTACTGACATTGGATCACAACAGACAGTAGGTGTGATGCATAATCAAATTGTGTATGGATGTGTACCTTTGTAGATGTTCATGAGGTTTCACCACCAAGGCAAAAAATTATACCATTATCTCAAACGCATGCCGTCTCCATTTTCTTTGAAACGTTTGTTTCCATTTGCAAGCAGGCCACTGCTGTTTGGCAGGACACAACATACGGTGCATTTCCACAGGAGGTTCTACCAGGAACCTATTGAGTTTATTGATTATGAAAACATGTATGTATGTACATGTATGTATGTGTATGTATGTATATATATATAT
>NC_045744.1:29639720-29640927 GCF_008692095.1 Etheostoma spectabile
ATATATATATATATACACACACACACACATATACTTTAAAAAAAAAAACAGTAAGTGACTTTTTCTGTCAGGGTACAATGCTTTTTTTCCTGAGATAAAAACATTTTCCTAGAAACGTCACAGTGTGATTATGGTCCATTTACAGCCAGATGGCCGTGCAGGTACAAATCAGGTATTAGGTATTCAAAAAACACTACAGTACTAGAAGAGTCTTTCCCCCAGAGGGCATTAGATGAGAAGAACCTCTGTTCTCTGAATCGGATCAAACCAGGCACCCTCAGCTGTTATTTGTGGACAGGTTTGTGTTGTGAAAAAAATACCTGAGGCTATTTCTCTTCTTTTATCTCCACTGGGGAATGTGCTCTCTCCCTCTTTACCGACACCGTCTCCTCCTTAACAGTCCCATCGTCTGTTAGTGTCGTCGTGTCTCTTTTCCTCTCCTCCTTAATCAGGTCCCTTTTCCCCTTTTTCTTTGCTGTAATGGCATGTGGTGGTTTGACATCGGTGGCGGACTCGGGGGTGGCTTTGGAGCTCTCGCAGACAGTCGGACCCTCCCACTTTGGGATGTCCAATCCCAGCAGCTCCATCAGCTGTTTCATGACATCGTCCACATAACTATGGATACGCAGGTGTGCATGCTTGTCCTACAAGACAGAAAATTACAACGGAGAAATGTTGAAGCTGACGGATAAGGCACATAAGAATTTAGTCACCATAATTTTGCCTTTGATTATTGCACTGCAGTGTTGTAGTCAAGACCACCTGAACCGAGACCAAGTCATTACCAAGACCAAGACAAGACCGAGACTTTTAGGGGTTGAGACCGAGACAAGACCAGACCAGACTAATTTATTATTCGCTAAATCCCTTTGGGTGAGGGGTGGAGAGATTTCTGGGTAGTTCTGGTACAGAGGCAGATTGATAACTTTAGCTAGCTAGCTTCACTCCCTTTCTTTATGCTTCTTAACTTATCCCAGGTACATATTTTAGGTGGTCCCAGCTGTGTCGGTTAGCTTTACATTGCAGAATTTACACAATATGTGCATTTTAATTTAGATGTTTTGCAAATAAACTCTTTAAAAATATATCATAAATAAAATGTAATAAACTAAATGTTATTACCGATGATTTGGCTGATATCAGCTTCTTCTCCTGTCATGTACATTTACTTTGGGAGTGTGTGTTAAGGAAGGGGGGGGGGGGGGGG
>NC_045744.1:29640945-29650681 GCF_008692095.1 Etheostoma spectabile
AACGGGGGGTTTACAGTAACACATTTCAAACTAGAAATGAGTCAAGTTATTGGTTGCATTTAAAGCAGTAAGCTTTACATCCAATTACAGTAATGAGGTTTACACAGAATCAAACAATACACAGGCAATGTAGTGATATCCTCGAGGTTGGGGTCTTGAAATAAAATCCTGAGTCCTCTTCATGCAAGACAGAGATAATACTGAGTAAAAATGTGGTTGATTCCGAGGCGAGACCTTCAATAAGTGGTCTTGAGACCGGTTTACAACACAAATACTAACGCAGTGAGGCACAGTACTTCCAGGGCCACGTTTCCACCGGCCACATACGTGTCCCGTTGTGGTGCATAAATGAGACTCACATGTTTTGTGGGTTGCAGGTTGACAATGGCCAGTTTCCCTCCTTTGCGCTTGGTGAGAAGTGGAAGGTCTCCGCTGGGTTTGATCTGCAGGGAGGTGCCCAGCGTCAGTGCCAGGTCTGCTCGTCTGGGTGCGCACAGTGGAGAAATATGTCACCCACATTCTAATAGTTGTGTGTTACGAGGTCAGCTGAGTTTCCAAGGCGGGTAGAACATTTTGGTAATGAAGAAAACATTACCTTTTTTTGCATTTTGCAATGACATTTGAGTCACCAAGAAAATAATTACCTGGAGTGATCTGAAAAACCCAGCAGATTATTTAACAACACAACCGCTGTTCTGAAGCCATTTATGAAGGTATGTGAATTTAATAATACTCAACTTGAGACTGTTTTTCTAATCCAGTGTGCCTGAAGAGACATGTATCATAGCTTTTGTTGTAAAACACAATCAAACCTCAATATAGAAATATAGTAGATGATGAATTGCTTTGATTTTTGATTACATGCTACAAACATTTCCAGCTGCCATCTTTGTGTGGATTAAGAAAAAGCAGCGTATCTTGGGAAATGGGTTCAAATTCCTTTGCGAAAGAAGGACTATTCATCCGGATGATGAGGAAAAGTCTTTTAAGGATAACTTCAGAACAGCCATAAGTGTCGCAAAATGACCTTCTGGGTTTTTGAAAGATTGCTGGGTAATTCTTTTTTAGAGAAATGTATGCTTATCGCTGTGACTCATGCCCTTGTATGCGCTGCTTTCAGTAACATACACATCTAGCAAAGCCATCTCCACTGCTCACTGCAATATGTCATTATGAATAAAAGAGCATAAACACAGCAGCTCCACTGCAGCAGTCGTCTCCTATTCAGTAATGAGATAGAGCAAAATAGAAATTACCTGGATGTCACTCCAGTTCCACAAGTACGTACATAAACACTTACTACGCATCAGTAATAATGCATTTATTATGGGCCATTGAGTACATCAAACATCCAGTTTACCCTGCTGTTTTGTAGACACACAAAGCAAGCTTTTTTGTGGCTGAAGGATTGAATGGAAACATTGACAAACAAGTGGCAAATGGAAACATTAAAGCAGAATGAAATTGGGATGTCAAAATAAATCAGGATAGATACTGTAAGAGGATGTGTCGTGTGTTTTTGAGTTTCAAGATAGATGCTGAAACAAAAAATAGACAGCCTATAATAATATAATGAGGAAACAAGCACAAAAGTGCTGCAATTTTCTCTGTCTCACCTGCTGCTATCCTCTGCTTTGTTCAGGTCTCTGTCAGGAAGAGCATCCTCCCAATCCAGGATAGTGCTTATCAGCTTTCCTCTGTTTAAGTAAAATAATTCAGTCAGACTGATAAATGGATCATGGTAAAGTATTAACTGTTTCAAAATGCAGTGAAAGCACGTGTTACCTGCAAGCTCGGAGTCCTCTGGATCGTACAACATCACAGTAACGCCCTGTCGGTTTCAGTCCCATTACACCAATTACCTTTTCTCTGACAAACTGCCTAGAAAACCAAGACTCGTACAGATTACGTCTCCATCTGACAAGATCACCTTTAGTTAAGTTACAGTTAAGAAGTGAAAGCTGCTTAAAAGCACAATACCAAGGTTGATTACAGTTTTTTTATTATTTCTAAACGACAGTGGTCCCAACTGAAGCCACATGTGCTAAACTCTAACCACAGTCTGCACCACACCTGCAAAACTCATTCACACATCTCAGAAACAGGCTCAGCGCAGCCAAACACTATGACAATCCTCACTGAGACAACACACACTGTCCCTCACAACACACAGAGTAAAAACACTGGCATCAAACACCAATACAGAACATACACACATTTCATCTTTACAGTTTCAATAATTTAAGTGACTTTACACTAATCATTATTTGCTATAAGAAAAGAGTGAAATTTCATTATTTTATTTTCTACCAGTTTTACGGACGGGCACGCACGCGCACACACACACACACACACACACACGCACGCACCTTAATTCAACAAATTTTGGAAAAACCGCCCTTTTAAGGACACCAATTTTCTTTTTGAATTAATAATGTATTGTAAATAAATAAATGTTCTTCCTTAAAATACAGGGGATAAATACACACCTATGTTAAATTCCCTTAGAGGCATGCAGCTTTTTATTTTTTTTGTAAAGGCCAGTTATTTCATGAAATAGGATACTATGCATCCTGATAAAGTTCCCTTAGCCTTTGGAATTCAAATAACTTAAGAATTAGGGCAATAAGATCAATTTCCAAAAGATGGTTTATTATTCATCTTTTAAATCAACTTAAGCCTGGGTGTGTAAATTCTATTCTAGCCACTGTGTATGTGTGTATATATATATATATATATATAGAGAGAGAGAGAGAGAGAGACAGAGAGAGAGAGATTTTGTCTATTTCTTTGTCGATTTTGTCTAATTACTGGAAATGTTAATGAAAAACCAAACTAGTGCAGACTGTGGTTAGAGTTTTACTCATGTGACTCCAGTTGTGCCCATTGTCATCTAGCAATTGAAAAAACTGTAATACACATGAATTCATGCACTAAAAACATGATAATGTAAACACAGTGGCCCCTTTATTAGATAGACCCGGCAACCTTTGACACGGGACAGCTTTCTTTAAGGAATGGACTCAACACAATTCTGGAAATACTCAACAGCATCATGTAGCTGTTGCACACATCCAGGACATTTATGCCTCTGTTGGATAAAAAAAGGAAAACTGTGCAGGTCACTGGGGTGAAATTAAGTCATGTTCCTGGAATCCTTTGATGAGCGCTCTGTAAAATGATGCATTATCCTAATGGACGTTTCCATTTGAAAAAGGTGGTGCAGCTGGTCAGCAATGAATAGGACCCACAGGTAAAGTTAAGGTGCCTCCCACAGCCAGAGAAGACACTTGACATACAAAGCACAAAGCGGGATGGATCATGGATTAATATGTCCGGTCTGCATGCTTTACATATTGTGTTATAGCCACATGATTTGTTTTACCCAACAGGTGTACCAGATGTTTTACCTCACGTTGGGATGAAGTACAACAGAGACATAAATGTTTGCGGCAGCTACATGTTGCCATTGAGTTATCAAAGAGCTTCAAGATTAAAATGTGGGTGTTTGGTGCTCACACGTACCTGCCACACTTCTCACACTCCTCTACAAACATGTTTCCATGAAGCTCTGATAACATATCCCTGATAAAGAAAGAGGGAGGGAGATTACAAAGATGATATCCACTTAGATAGATTTCTCCAAAGTTAATGTCAGGACTCTTCAACAAAACGTTTTCACAATCCTTGAATGAATAATGGCGGCATCTCTGCTGTTTAGTGCCAACCAGTTTGCTTCACCAGTCTGTCTGCTGCCTTAATGATTTGCTCAGAGAATCACCATTTTGTTGTCAGGCCTAATGACTAATGGAGCGCAGGGGATGAAATGGCTTCCAAAAAAAAGCAAGTCTTCCAATAAAGGCTGGGTTTATGTGCTGTATTAAAAATTGGATTCTTGGCCTTGGGTTAGTCCAATATGTTTGGATAATCCAGAGTCAGACCAAACATTTTCTGTTACACTGGGCATCATTTGAAGTTATTTGAGCTCCTGCTGTTTGGTGCTGTTACAGCTGTTATCACAAAGCAGCAGCTTCATATTTAAAACAATTAGTCACATCCAAACTTGTAACAAATTGGCATGAAACAATATGGGTTTTCTCACACAACTCGCAATGCTGTATCTCTTTGTGTTTGTGTACTAGAAATGAATTGAAATAAAATGAACTATAACGTGGCTGTTTTCTTCACAATTCAAAGGAGTTCTCTACATTTTCTGACTAACTTTTCCTCTAAATAAACAGCTCACGTCCACCTCTCACTTATCCATTCCCTCTCTTCTCACTCTGCTTTAACTCTGAATCATTCTGCACAGTGACAGACTTAGACTTCTCTTTAATTCTTTCCGACTCCCACAAGGAAATTGAAAATTCCGGCAGTAGTTTTTAGCAAAAATAATACAGTATAGAGAGGAAAAAATTAAAACAGTAAAAAAAAAAAAAAAAAAAAAAAAAAAAAACACATTTACCAGAAATTATCATAAAGTGTCTGTGTCGAGTCAAGTGTTAGAGTGTTAAAGTGTCCAGATATTTATGTGAGTCCAAGTGTGTATGTACTGTCATCTTTGCCCTATTTCCTCCTCCCCCCCGAGAGAGGAGTTGTATAGTCTGATGGCATGGGGGACAAACGAGTCCTTGAGTCTGTTGGTCCTACACTTGGGAAAGAGAGAATATATATATATATATATATATATATATATATATATATATATATATATATATACACATACATACATACATACATACATACATACATACATACATACATACATACATACATACACGTAGCATATTTTCCTTGGCATATGGAGAACATTTTCATCCATATTTGGGTCATTTTATGAAAATGAGGACATTTGCTGCTGTTATACAGTATTTGATAGGATGCTACATCTAAAAACAAACCCGCAGAAAATGATCCCCCGACTCTGCAGCTCCCCTTAACTCTACGCTCCGTTTTAGCGTCTTCCAGATCATTGGTTGGGTTTTATGGCCCGCAACATTAATGTTTTGGTTCTGTCTTACAGCTCTCCTTTTTTCAAAAAGAGAAAAAAAAAAGGAAAGGTAGCATAGCTGGTGAACATTGTAGAGCATTTAGAAACTAAAGAACCAGATACTTCTGTCAGGAGTTCTGACTTTTATCAATATTTGCTAACACTAAGAACTTGTTAGGTGATAATATTTGCTGTAGAGCCGCATTGGTGATGGTCCTGGCACCTCAAAATACATAAAATGCTGCTTTTCCTGCTTATGTGATGACATAAGCTTGTGTTCACGTAAGTTGTGAAAGGATAGTTCACCATTTAATGATTAATAGATTCATTGAAATTAATTGAAATAACTAGCAGATTTATCAATAGTGTAAATGGTAGCCCTACAGTATTTACAGCTTAATACGCTGCTAAACAAAACGAATTACTGCTTTAAGTACTTCTAGATGCTATGTGGTTTATCTGTGAGGTAATGTATTGCTCCATGCCCACTAACTGCTATGATTTGAGTTAGCTACTCAGTGCTACAGGACAGGAGGCAGGACGGAGTTACCTGGGGAAGCCGGATCGGACATGTAGGCCGTCCACATTCTGGCTGATGAGATACTTGAGGTAGCCTGCCCTCTGCAGTCCCAGGAGGGCCATGTGAGTCAAACTGGGTCGGGCTTCTTCAAATGTGGTTTCCATGCGAGGTGACTCCCCCTTTTCTTCTAACGTCCACACACCCTTTGGGCCCCTGAAAAAGAATACAGTGACAAAGTGATGACTCAGGATTGAACGGGTTGTAATGCAGTGGGTGGACTGGAGGCATTACGTGTCTGCAACTGGTGCGTGGTTATGTATTCATGGTTGAGTATTTACAATCTGATAGTAGAATTTCTGCACCAAATAGACAACATGCTGTCAAATGGTGCAAGTTCAAACTCACTTGAAAAATGAAAGACCGATAAAAAACACTAAAACATTCTCCCACTAAAAGGAAAATAGAAGAAATTACAGTAAACAAAACACATGATTACAAGCATTTTACAAAAATATCTACTACTTTTTTTAACAGAAATCTTTTTTACTGCATACAGTGACACATTTTCAGACTAAAACGTATCTGTACAATTCATGCTCCTTTGAATTGGTTTCTGGGTGTTTGATTGAGGGATGAACACGGCGGTCCTGCCAGCACTGGTGTGGTCTAAAACACTGACAGTTGCCAAGTTACTTTGAGGACACAAAACTTATCTTTATGCATCAGATGAGGGGACACATCCTGTGAATCCTCAATTGCAGCAACCACAGCCTCCTCTCTTAAAAACAGATTCATTGCTCGCTCAGCCAAAACCAGTTCAAAGACATACCAGCATTAATAGAGAGGCACATACGTCACTTATTACACGCTTATTATCAGGAGAAAGACGCTGCCGTGCATGAAAGCCACAGAGGATCTCTGATGCTGGGATATTCAAGTTTGGATATCATCAACGATATTAACCTGAGAGGCTGAATTTTTAAGAGAGAGAGAACATGTGTGTGTGTGTGTGTGTGTGTGTGTCAGCAGTGGGAATATACTTTGTATTAGTTTGCCTGATTTGTACACAGAAAGCTTGGCTTTAATGATATTGCTGCCGAAGATCGACTCTACGTAACTGACAGCCAAACCATCCCAAACTTTCCTTTCCCGAGCCAAATTAGCCAGCTCTGACTTGGGGATCCCGAGGCGTTCCCAGGCCAGGGCGGAAATAAAAACTCCACCTAATCCAGGGTCTCCCCCACGGCCTCCTCCCAGCTAAACCACCTACCCAGGGAGGTGCCCAGGGAGCATCCATACCAGATGACAGCCAGACAATCAAATATTAATTAACGTCAGATCTCCACAGCGAACAGCTTCAGGCATGCATGAATTATAACTGGGAAATATCTGTCATTCACACCAGAATTACCTCAATTGATGAGTAAAAAGTTATATATAAATCTTATGTGCCACAGCTCAGCTATTACGGCAAAAACACGTGTTCCCGCAGTATCAAAAGGCAATTCTTACACTCGGGGCGCCTTTCCATGGGCAGCCCCCCCACTCTGACATCTCTCCATTAGTGTGTGTATAGGTCCGGAGCATGTGTGTGTAATTCAGGTCTATGTGTAATGTGTATAATAATAACAGAGTGAAAACGTTATTTTCTCTTGCAGGATTAATAAAGTATAAATTAGTAATATTACTACCATAATGGTAGATCACAGAATGCCTCAGGATTTTTTTTATTATCTGACAAAAAATAATCAAGTACTGCCCTCATCTGCTCATACAGGGGTACTACAAGAGAAAGCTGAAGACAATTTCAGAGCCTCCGGTCATGTCTTCAACAGAAAGAAATTGTTTTCAAATTAATAGAGCATTTCTGACCTGGATTAAGATTATGCATCTGATTTAAGAACAGTATTTGTATAAGATGCAGTGGCACAAAGTTGGTAGATGTCCACAAGTTATCCCTCAGAGTCATATAATCAATTTGCCAACTAATTTAGTCCCAAACTATTTTTTAAATAAATACATTATGATGGTGATGCAGTTGAGACCAGGTACAAAGAAGTGCTAGGAAAAGCAGATTAGTCCTGAGGAGTGGTAGACAGTAACTTCAATTTAAAATCAGGAAAAAAAGACATATTCTTCATTGTTTGATATTCACATGATCATAATCCATTTTTACAAGGTGGCCAAAAATCTGAAATGGAAATTATGCAGCTATATACTGTTAATAGTCCTTCTGTTAAAGTGTTTGTTCCTCCGACAGGGACTACCTCCAGATTGGTTGCTTTAATCTAATCGGGACTTAACCTTTCAGGGACTGGAAATAGTCCATTTCATCAGACTGCCCTGTTGTTTTTACCAACGCAATGACATTCAAACAACTTTTAGATTTTAGATTAGATTATAGATTCACACAAAGACTTTATCTGGGACAATAATAATAAGCTGCATGCTACTTTAAGTCAGTTTGAAATCAATCAAAACATCCTAAAAGGAATGCCAACATATATTTTGCATAGAGGTAACATCCTTTGCATAGGTTTTGCCCCGGCTAGTTTTCACAGTAAAATGTATGCAAGGTAAATGCACATAAAAAAGACTGAGCATTAGCACTACTGCTGGCATCAAACCATCTCTGTAACAAGTGTATTGGGAGCATTTCTTTGAAAAGAAAACTTAAACTAACTTGGGACAGAATGTGTGAGGTCAGTGTTGCCTTGCTCATCATAGCTCATGAACATGAGAGAAAAGCAGTTTGTGATTGTGACAAAAGGGGCTCCAGGGACTCACCTGAAGTCGGGGATGCCTGCTGCGGTGCTGATTCCTGCTCCAGAGTGGACAACTAGGTACTGGGATTCTTTTATCAACTGAGCGAGGGTTTCCACCTTCGCCTTCACCTCCTCAGGACTGTCAAACGTCTGCCACAGAACAAAAAAAAAACTTCAGGTTAAAAAAAACGCTGGCCGATGCTGTGACAACATTTTTGAAACAGTACCTAAATTTAAGTATATGGGAATAATAAGGGTTGAAAAGGGATGGTTTCATACAGTATTTTATTAACATAGGGGTGAGAGATACAGTGCCTTGCGAAAGTATTCGGCCCCCTTGAACTTTTCAACCTTTTGACACATTTCAGGCTTCAAACATAAAGATATAAAAATTTTATTTTTTTGTGAAGAATCACCAACAAGTGGGACACAATTGGGAAGTGGAACGAAATCTATTGGATATTTTAAACTTTTTTAGCAAATAAAAAACTGAAAAGTGGTGCGTGCAAAATTATTGGGCCCCCTTGCGTTAATACTTTGTAGAGCCACCTTTTGCTGCGATTCCAGCTGCAAGTCGCTTGGGGTATTTCTCTATTTTCATACTATTGAATATTTTCATATTATTCTATCAATTTGAATCATCTCACCTGTCCCTGCTGAAGAAAAGCAGGCCCAGACCATGATGCTGCCACCACCATGTTTGACAGTGGGGATGGTGTGTTGAGGCTGATGAGCTGTGTTGCTTTTACGCCAAACACATTGTTTTGCATTGTGGCCAAAAAGTTCGATTTTGGTTTCATCTGACCAGAGACCTCTTCCACATGTTTGGTGTGTCTCCCAGGTGGCTTGCGGCAAACTTTAGACGAGACTTTTTATGGATCTCTTTGAGAAATGGCTTTCTTCTTGCCACTCTTCCATGAAGGCCAGATTTGTGCAGTGTACGACTGATTGTTGTCCTATGGACAGACTCTCCCACCTCAGCTGTAGTTCTCTGCATCCAGAGTGATCATGGGCCTCTTGACTGCATCTCTGATCAGTCTTCTCCTTGTCTGAGCTGAAAGTTTACAGGGACGGCCAGGTCTTGGTAGATTTGCAGGGGTCTGATACTCCTCCATTTCAAATGATCGCTTCACAGGGCTCCTTGGGATGTTTAAAGCTTGGGAAATCTTTTTGTATCCAAATCCGGTTTTAAACTTCTCCACACCAGTATTGCGGAGCTGCCTGGTGTGTTCCTTGGTCTTCATGATGCTCTCTGGGACAGAGCAGGTGCATTTATACAGAGACTTGATCACCACACACAGGTGGATTCTATATCACCATGCATTTAGGGATTGGATCATTCAGAGATCCTCGCTGAACTTCTGGAGTGAGTTTGCTGCACTGAAAGTAGAGGGGCCCAATAATTTTGCACGCACCACTTTTCTGTTTTTTATTTGCTAAAAAAGTTTAAAATATCCAATA
>NC_045744.1:29650691-29650789 GCF_008692095.1 Etheostoma spectabile
CACTTCCCAATTGTGTCCCACTTGTTGGTGATTCTTCACAAAAAACAAAATGTTTACATCTTTATGTTTGAAGCCTGAAATGTGTCAAAAGGTTGAAA
>NC_045744.1:29650799-29652914 GCF_008692095.1 Etheostoma spectabile
CAAGGGGGCCGAATACTTTCGCAAGGCACTGTATGTTGTAATGTGGGTTTGATGGCCATGCAGGAAGCAGTATACTTCCACACAGTTTGAACTGAATCCAAAGAAGACCAAAACATTATATCCTATCACAGTTATGCAGCTTGTAAATAAAGAATACATTGTTACAATAACAAACATTTCAACTGAATATCATGTCTTAGGTTGCAGTTTTAATGTAGTGCCCTTTTCTGTAAGAAAACTATTTAAATTCAAGTGTAATTGTTGCAAGAAATTACAAATCCTTTATATGAAAAGGGTCAAAGACAATGTCATTTAATCCAAAATCTCCAGTCCAAATGGAACACAAACTACTACAACTTGAGAAGTGCATTTACCCCAGAAATTTTGCATTTGATTTTCAAAAATCCTGATGAAATCAGCATGTCTGCTGTGAAAAAGTTTCACTTGTGCGTGGAAGTACGTGGAACCGATGAGTGTGCGACTTCAAGTTGGGTCACTTTTAATAGTGAACTCGTCACACATTTTCCCCTTCTGTCATTGTCTTACTATTGTACCTGAGCAGAGCTCTTACTAAATATGGAACAGCTTTGAGAAGGGAAAGATAAAGTCTGTCACAACGCTTTATCAGAGAGGCTGATCATTTTAATTTTTTTTATTTTAATCTGTTTATTGATCCCCAATGGGGAAATTACAACTTATAGTATGGTTGTAATATGATAGTATGGTTTAGGTGGAAAGTAACAAAATCTAGTCACAATTCTGATGTATTGGTACTTCTCAATTTAATATATCTTGATACTTCTGCTATTCTACATATCAGAGTACAATATTGAACGTGTTGCCAATTTAATTCTTAGACTTAATCTTCTCTTTATTAATTCTTTTAGGATGACTCTGCAAGGAAATTGAACTTTCCAACAGCAGTTTTCAGCAAAATACAGTATAGAGACAAAAAATACAGTATAAAGATAATAATAAGAACAACCACCACCACCCCCTTTGGTAAATAACTAAATGTAATTCTCTCCTTTATCTGATTGCTATGGTTACTGTTCATTACCATGCTTGTGCTTCTCGAATAATCTAATCAGCAATGCAAGTCTTACATGTAAAACGTATAACTACAACAGAAAACTGGAGACAGTGGCTGCTTTGTGGACAATATTTAACCCATACAATTTATATATATAGGCTCATAATATGACGCATTGCTAGTTAAAGGTTGCACCAACAGGACGAGCTAGCTACAACGCTGCGTACCCTAGCTACATTAGCTATGCTATTAGCCATTAGCTAATGACGTATAATGAATGTAAAAATCAAGCCATTCATAACAAAGACTGATTATGCTTTTGACAACGTTATCTCAGTGCTTTTTGTTGTTAGCTAACATGTCCACACTCTTTAGTAACAACTGCAATGCAAAACTTTCCCCTGCCATGTAGTGTTTTTTTTTTAATCTTGAATTTAGCTGTTTAACCCTCATGTTGTCCTCAGGTCAAATTTGACCCGTTTTCAGTTTTTTTATCACCAAAAAATGGGCCTTCAAAATAAGCTGAAAATATCACCATTAGAAATATTAAATAACTTTGGAAAAAACTTCTAAAAAAGCACCCGCAACAATGGAAAAGTGCCAAAAATGTCGGAAAAAGCAATAATAATGGTTCATGTTTGACGGGAAGACAACACAAGGGTTAAATGTATTTAAACGACCGAACATTGAGCAGGCATCCTCGGCTAACATGCTAGCATATGAATACAAGCTAACTACCTAACGTTAGCTCACGTTAGCTAGCTTTTACCTCGGGAAGTCCGCAAACGCCTTTATCTGCGTACGGTGAGAGCCCGGCAGCATAGTTCACAGACATGGCTGTTGTTTTATAGCTAATATATTTATTATACTTGTTTAGAAAGTTGTTCCTGTGTCATAGCTACATACGGCAGAAGCTTCCAGGCAGTTGTATTTAAAACTGCTGTTAGCGTGACGTCATCTGTGAGCGACGATATCAGAATCAGAATCAGAATCAGTTTTATTTGCCAGGTAGCCTACGAGGACACAGACGAGGAATTTTTCTTTGGAGCATCTTTACTCACACTGTGCTTACACACAAAACA
>NC_045744.1:29652924-29657481 GCF_008692095.1 Etheostoma spectabile
AAATATACACACTAACATATACACACAATATATACATACTCTAAACAGAACAAAAAAGAGGCACGAGTTAACAAAGAATGCAATAAAAATTATTGAAATATGGAGCATAGTGCAAGGATACTGGGATAAATAGTATTATGTTATTATATTACCATATACATACAACAGTATGAACATTATGGACAGTTCTGAAACAGAAAATGAGAATGATATGAATGATTCCTTTAACTATGTAAATATCCACACTCCTTATATTTCTTTATTTCTTTATTTATATTTCTTATATTTCTAATATCTGAGCAATTGTAACACAGAGTTTCCCTTCGGGGATCAATAAAGTATTTCTGATTCTGATTCTGATTAATGAATAACAAATAAGAGAGATGTGAGAATGGGAATGATGAGTATCTAGTAAATAATAAATAATAAGTGAGATATGAGAATGAGAATGATGAATAATACTAAATAAGTGGAATAATATGTGGAACCAGTGAACAGGTGATGTAGAGACAGTGTTACTGGGTTATTGACCAGAATTGAACCTGACACTGACGGTAAGAAGTCAGCTGTTCATCAGAGAGATGGCTTATTAAATAAAACATTGAGAAATCTCAATCGTTCCCATAGACTGTACATAACCCCAGCGAATAAAGTTGTCCTATTTCTTCATACTATGGCGATACCCCAAAAACTTGTGAAAAGTTGCCCCCATCATAAGTTGTCACACTTCATATGTTTATTATACAGGAAAGTTAGAAAAAGTAACATTACATTACAATATAAAAACGGGCCTGACTCAGTTTAAAAACTGGTTTTCAGCAGGTTCCTGTTCTGCAGAAACATAAAAACAGGGTTACAGCACGTCGGGACAGACATTAATACAAGACATCCATATGGAAAAATAGATTTCGACAACTGAAAACCACAATACAGTTACATAAGGACAAAGACATTTATACAAAACATCAGCTGGGCTGAACAAATACGGTCAGTGCAAACAAGGCTTGGACAATACATAAACAAAATGTATTAATGTGTGCAAGTATGTGGGGTGAACATGTTTTTTTTCATTACATTCATTTCTGCAGTTCTGTAGTTGAAGTATTTGGCAGTGGCCTGTAACAACATGTCCTGTTAAATTACAGTAAACTACTGGCAGCTATAATTGCCAGCTTGAAACTGTTATTCTACAGTAAACCTACTGTGATCTACAACAACAGTCTGGTACTGTAAACATTTTACAGTAATGTGCTGTATGGAATAGACACATTACAGTATTATACTGTCAGCTTTGGTTGCAATTATACTGCTATTTTACAGTTCCTACAGTATTCTCCATGAACTTGTTACTGTAAAACTGTAGAATATGATCTTTACATTGATATAAACTGATGATTTAAAAGCTTTACATTTAAAAACAAAAAACCCTAAAATAATATTACTAATAATAATGAAACAGATGTTACAGAAATGGCTCAGACAAGAGATGGCCTAACAACATTAGGCATTTATTAAAGCTGCAAATGTGTAATGTAGGGGTATTTATATAGCCTACATCACATATGTGATGTAGGCTATAGGTATAAATACCCCCCCCTACCTAGTGGGCTCAAATATATTTTCATCTTTTTAAAACTGCTTTTCCATGTCTCACTTTCATAAATAATTGTATAAACACAGATATTTGTGCATTTACTTAAAATCCATGGAGTTCCAGCCAACTGTCCCAGACATAGATATATGACATTATAGCCTGTTTTGCTTCTCATGTAAACATGCATGAAATATGAAAGTCTGGGATTGTGGAGAACACTAACTGGTCTACCGAATAAGCATGCAGTCAAAACCTTTAAATGAAAAACCCTCGTTAATAATCGAAAAAATGTGACCGATAATGAAGTTTACTTTTGACCATCAAAACTCGTTTATCGGCTGTAACTCCGTGATAAAAGAAAATAACAGGAAGATATTTGGCTGATAGAAGGAGGTTAACATGCTCTATGTTCTGACCTAAGGAAGTCTGTCTCTCATCATCGCTCTCGGAGAAAACGTCCCGCGTTTCAATCGTCCCGGCTCTCCCCTGCATCACTGCAAAATGCTGTAAAAATGCTGGATATTTTGCAAAATATCCAGCATTTTTACAGCATTTTGTTCCTGATTTCCCTTGGCATTATGTCGGTGGTGTCCTTGCCATTGTTGATCTTTTCTTCCTAATTTTTTTAAAAGGATTCCATTATTAGTCTGACACACAAAAGACAGATTTTTTTTTTTGAATTCTTCTTTTTTTTTTTTTAATCTCATGAGAAATAGTGTAAATAAATAAGTCTAAATAAACTAAATAATGTACTGATCAATACAGAAGTACTTCAGTAGCATTTAGATATTTATTTAGGATTAAAAAATGGAATTAAAAACATGGGCTTCAACGTCTGGACCGAGAAGCCTGTGTTTTTTTCAGGGCGTCATATGATGATGATGATGAAGGCACGGAGCAAGGAGCGTTCATCTTGCACTGAAACTTCCACAAATACTATAACTCTTCTTCTTTAACTGTCTATGTTACTATTACAGTGGGGGAAGAAGCAGCCTACTTAGACCTTTAATTAAAGTAAAAGTGATAATACCACAGTGTAAACGTCCTGTATTTCAAATCGTACTTATACTATATAAGATTATTAGATTAGACTATTAGTCCCCAATGGGGAAATTACTGCACTACACTCTGTGTACACACTTGTTGTTAGTACTCACACATAGGCCTGAAATACACACACATGCTCAGGACCTATACATGCACTATACATGGAGAAATGTCAGAGTGAGTGGGCTGCCAGCTGAACCAGCGCCCTGAGCGGTCGGGGGGGGTACGGTGCCTTGCTCAAGGGGCACCTGGCAGTGCCCAGGAGGTGAACTGGCATCTCTCCAGCCACCAATCCACGCTGCCAACTTTTTGGGTCCATACGGGGATTTGAACCAGTAACCCTCCGGACCAACTCCCTATGGACTGAGCTACTGCCTCCCCCCAGTATATACACTCACCGGCCACTTTATTAGGTACACCTGTCCAACTGCTCGTTAACACTTAATTTCTAAGCAGCCAATCACATGGCGGTAACTCAGTGCATTTAGGCATGTAGACATGGTCAAGAGAATCTCCTGCAGTTCAAACCGAGCATCAGTATGGGGAAGAAAGGTGATTTGAGTGACTTTGAACGTGGCATGATTGTTGGTGCCAGAAGGGCTGGTCTGAGTATTTCAGAAACTGCTAATCTACTGGGATTTTCACGCACAACCATCTCTAGGGTTTACAGAGAATGGTCCGAAAAGAAAAAACATCCAGTGAGCGGCAGTTCTGTGGGCGGAAATGCCTGGTTGATGCCAGAGGTCAGAGGAGAATGGCCAGACTGGTTCGAGCTGATAGAAGGCAACAGTGACTCAAATAACCACCCGTTACAACCAAGGTGGGCAGAAGAGCATCTCTGAACGCACAGTACGTCCTACTGAGGCAGATGGGCTACAGCAGCAGAAAACCACATCGGGTGCCACTCCTTTCAGCTAAGAACAGGAAACTGAGACTACAATTTGCACAGCTCATCGAATTGGACAATAGAAGATTGGAAAAAACGTTGCCTGGTCTGATGAGTCTCGATTTCTGCTGCGACAGTCGGGTGGTAGGGTCAGAATTTGGCGTCTACAACAGAAAGCATGGATCCATCCTGCCTTGTATCAACGGTTCAGGCTGGTGGTGGTGGTTCATGGTGTGGGAATATTTTCTTGGCACTCTTTGGGCCCCTTGGTACCAATTGAGCATCGTTGCAACGCCCCAGCCTACCTGAGTATTGTTGCTGACCATGTCCATCCCTTTATGACCATAATGTACCCAACTTCTGATGGCTACTTTCAGCCAGGATAATGCGCCATGTCATAAAGCTGGATCATCACGACTGGTTTCTTAACATGACAATGAGTTCGCTGTACTCAAATGGCCTCCACAGTCACCAGATCTCAATCCAATAGAGCATCTTGGGATGTGGTGGAACGGAGATTCGCATCATGGATGTGCGCCGACAAATCTGCGGCAACTGTGTATGCCATCATGTCAATATGGACCACCTCCTGAGGAATGCTTCCAGCACCTGTTGAATCTATGCCACGAAGAATTGAGGCAGTTCTGAAGGAAAAGGGGGTCCAACCCGTTACTAGCATGGGGTACCTAATAAAGTGGCCGGTGAGTGTACTTATACTGTATATATATATATAAGTATTAGCATCAAATTATACTTGTATTTAAAATGGACTGTTGTTATATAGAGGAAATGAACCACCCAGAGGGCACATTTGGTCACATTTGTTTTCTAACTTTAATCCCATTGAAGCTCGCGATCGTCGCATTTCAGTCGTATCAAAAGACATGAGAGATGACATGTACATACCGACATGGGATAATTTAAATCTATAAAAAAGCTGCACGCTCCCAAAACATGATAATCATAGACTGCACTGCAACACTGTGCACATTATTTCCAATAAATCTTTATTATTCAGTTATAAATAGCC
>NC_045744.1:29657491-29693359 GCF_008692095.1 Etheostoma spectabile
AAAAAAACACGGGTGAATAAAACAATATGGTGACAATCCATATAAGCTACATGTGCATTTCATCATGGTTCCCTTTGAGGCCGACAACCAACTCTGCAAATTTTTTTTTTTAAATAACGGAGATAGTTGCTTAGAGGGCAAAATGTCCTGATTTTGTCCACCGGCCAAACGGCTTGTAAAGGTTGATATTTTACCAGCCACTCAAGAGAAATCTCTTGTTGGCTGATGAGTGAAGCAATGCAACCAGCCACTTGCATATTTAGCCAGCATTTGGCTGGTGGATGGCCGCTCATTTTGTACCCTAGTTGCTTGTCTTAATTGTTTTATCATATGTAACTCATTATCCTGAGAAATTCAGTATATAGTCCTAATTTGAGTAAATTAAAAGAGTCAATATTGCTAATGCAAAACTACACCGAACAAACCCAACAAATGATATCAAACCCCATCTATCTACCCTGACACAAACAATAGAAATGAAAATATAACACGGCAGCCTTGTTGTCTACGTCCAGGCTGAACGGCTTTGATAATCCTGACCGATACTGCAACACCTACACCTTTTGACAGACACTTTTCCAACAGAAGCCTTTTTTTTTTTCTCCAATCAAACCTAATAATCGCGTCACATAAAATCATTCTCAAGCAAAATATTGCAGGCATAATTTCTAACCAAAGAAAGAGACGGAAATAACAAAGCCTGCAAATGAGAAAACAAAGGCGAGCTTACAACAGACAGTCAGAAAAGGTTGTGGGCTTTCTTTCCACTGCTTTAGGTCTTTGACTCCGCCAGGCCTCTCAGAGAGCAAACCTGAGGAGAAATACAATTCTGAAAAACACCTCTACGCACACTTAAATCTGACCTACTTCAAATAACATAACCCCACACTCAGATTGACAAGAGAAACACATCCAACAGTAACCAGAGGAAACACAGCAAAAGATCGATTTCTGGTTACCAAAAACTGTTCCCGCTGACTCGGCTTGCCAGTAGGTCCTCCAGATAGAAAAGTTCTCTGGGATCTCATTCAACAAAACGTTTTTCTTCTCAGCGAGCTGAAAACAGATCATGATGAAGGGATACAGTCCATCAGTGAAAAGGGACACCAAAAAAAAAAAAAAAAGGAGGGTCCCCGACAATGTTCTGGCATGCACAAGAACTTTGTGACGTCCTGTGACATCCCGTCATATCAACGCAAGACAGATTGTTAAACTTGGAAAGGTCTGATTTAATGGATTTGCAGTAGATTGTTCAGTACAAACAGGCTGCTTGAAGTCCTCAATCTTCTGTCAGTCACTGAGACCAACTACTGGTTAGCAACACCGAGTTACAATTACAGATATGCAAGAGAGAGGCTGAGCAACGTTTGGAAGTGTTTACACCAGTGCAAATGTTCCTATTGGTAAAAGTGGTATTAACCCCACAATACTATAATCATACAGGGGACTGAACAACTCAGAAGGATTAATAATGTTCTCTCAAAGTAAGGTTTTAGGTGATAATGAAATAACGTCTGCACTGACGAAACTGGTGACTTTTGTGCTGGTGCAAATTTTGACCAGGTCTGACCCTTACACAACAATGCATTGATTTTTGCCTCTGAAAATAATTCAGAGAGTCAGGGAAAAACGGCTCTTTTCGATTGGTTTTAGTTCTTCCAAACCAAGAACTTCTGGCGACCCGGACTGAACAACGGCTAGCGTTTGTCAGCTAGATTGGGGATGCCATAAAAAAAAGCATGTCACGACTCCTCGTTGCCGGAGTCGTCTTCATCGTAGCAGCAATCGCCGTCCTCGCCCTCCACGTCGTCGTCGTCGTCGTCGTAGTAATAGTCGTAGAAGAGGTCGGAGCCTTCGTCGGGGGCCGGGGCGCGCGTGCGGATGCAGTACTCGGCCAGCGTGGTGGGCACCTTCACGCCGTCGCGCTCAGCCTCCGCCTTGGTGGCCAATACCTGTTTCCTAAAGGGAGACATTACAAGAATATTTACGATGAAAATTGCCAAAGTAGCTCTTCAAATTTTGGTCCAGTCTTGTGAGAAAGGCTTTTGTAAGTGACGACAATAAAGTGCGACTGTTCACCTGATGATCTCTACGTATTCCCGGTCCTTGCCCTTGCTGTCCCTCCATTTGCGGTACATGACGGAGGCGTCCACATTGGCAGGAGAGAAGGTGTTGGGCTCATTCAGCAGCGAGATCACACTCAGCAAAATGGTCCTGGAAGCAAACACAAAGGCGAGCGTTAAAAACCCAACACACTCTCCAGAGATGAGTAACGTGGCAATTTTGAACAGGACAGAAACATTAATTATTTCTTTGATTACCAAATGTCAAGTCATTTTAATTTATATATATCTAAAACAACTTAAGCTGACCCAGAGTGCTTTCCAGTCGAGGCCGATGATTTAAGATCTGCCTCGACTAAAGGTAAACAACGTTAAAGAAATTGATGGTGCACAACAAGCAATACAATATGTAATCCCAAACAACTCACATGGATGATGAAACCAAAGTCAAAGCAATGGAATAGTTATTAGAGAATGAATAAAATCAACTGCAGATTAAAAAGCAGTAAGAGGGACGCCCTAGAGCGGGCGCCTTTATAGGAGGCTTACTCCTCGACGTAGAGGCCGCGGGTTCGACTCCGACCTGCGGCCCTTTGCTACATGTCCCCCCCCTTTCTCCCCTTTTATTCTTCAGCAGGCCTATAAATAAAAGGCCTAAAATCCCCCCAAAATTTTTAAAAATAAAATAAAAGCAGTAATACAGGTAGTTTTAGTTGTTAAATCTAATATTTATATCTGCTTACAACTACATTACAGTGTGCTATAAACTATTAACTAAATGTTTATATACCATTTGTGCTAAATAGGAGGTTTAAAATAAAGTTTTGACAACTAATAAATCATTGATGAGTACTTTCAGCTGTAGTGTGGTATCGCCTCCGATACTGCCTAAAACGCTGGTACTGGTATCGGGAAGTACTGGAGTTTATGCACCAATACCAAACAATAAAGCCCTAAAGAAAACCTACGTTAAGGTAGTTTATTTGTGTTCTTTTTCTGTTATAACTAACTGTCAAACGGTATTAAAAAAAAAAGTTCGTTGGCGTTCATTGTTCGTGTTTGTTCATGTTTCACAAAAGAGTTTAACGTGAGCCAGGCCGACAACAAAGAAATCATATCACATCCATACAGGGATAGAAGCAATCAGCTGTTAAAACATAATAAAATATATGACACGCTGGTATCGGATGATACGCAGGTTCAGGTATCACAATCGGTAAGCAAAAAAATCTCTAGTGTGAATAGATGAACATACACTCTATTGACACTATTAGGTACACATGAATGATCTAATGCAATCCAGTACAACAGCTCTGCCACATATTCTATCTTGATGAATTGTATAATGGCCAGTAACTTTTAAAGAGGTGTTCATTTAAGTATTTGTTTACTACCGAGGGCGTAGTTAGTTATTAGTTTTGTGCCTCTGTAACGTTATTATCATCACCTATTTGACTTATTCACATCAATACTAGAAATTATACTTTGAATTCCGACATCTTTGTGCGCTCATTTACAAAAGAAACATAAAGCCTTGATAATTTTGCTCATATAAAATGTAAATGTATGATTTGCTCTACACATTACTTAGAAAGATTTTCTTTGTGGCCGAGTTACGTGAGCTCAGTTCAGGTGCAGCTTTTATTTTTAGCAGCGATGGAGGATTTCCTGATGTGGGTGCCCTTAATAAATGATTGCTTAGTAAATTATTTGGGAAGAAATGATGAGCTAACACAAATCCACCATGAAGCACTTTAGTTGAAAGAAAACCATCGAGCTATTTTACGATTTACACAGATGGTGTAACCCATTCATGTTTTGTAGGTCTACAAATGTTGCACAACACACCAACATATAAAGGGCTGGCTAAAAACAGATCACATTACACATGTGATGCTGAATAAGCAGATTTGAATTCAATGTCTGAAGAGACTCTACTGAAGACATGTGTCATGTGACGAGGGCATGGAATAAGGTCAATAATTCAAGTGGTTGAGAGAAGAAAAGAAGGGAGGCAACCAGAAAGGAGAGACACATGAAGAGAGATATGAGGGCGTGTGCTAACCGGACATTCTGGGTGGGATTCCACCTCTCTGAAGGCAGCTCTCCACTTTGCGGGTCATCCACTGGAGGGTGCAATATAGAAATACACACATCTCCATTCTAAAAACAGAGGAAATAAAGTGCTTTCAATATGGGATGCATCATATGACAACTGAAGGATGTTAAATTGTGGTAAGGGCACGAAAATGCATCACATTTCCTATTATATAACAGAATCAGGGTGTGATACGTCACCTCATAGATGTTGGGGTGCCACATCTTGGTGAGGAACCGGAAGGCAGGTGGGGAGTATGGGTAGTCAATGGGGAACTTGATCCGAGCCTGGGGCCAACAACAGGTCTTTACATTTGGTAGTGCAGTGTAGTACTACAGTTTACTATATGGCATATTTTACTGAAAGACTTTAAGTGTTTATCGTGGTCTATGTTTTAATGACATGCCAGATGTGACAATTTCCCACCTTTCGGACAAAAAAAAAAAAGTTCTTACCTTAAAATACCCCCCTTCGTAATGAGTGTTTGGGGGTCCGAAAATGGCGACTTCCCAGTTGTACATATCAGCCTCGTCCACCAGTGTTATTTTGAATCCCTCGACGGGCTCCTCCTGAAGGCTCTTCATCTCCAACATGAGTGCTTTCTGGGAACTGGCAACATGAGTGTGGTCGTGTTGCGCCATATCAAACCGGGTGGCTTTCAATATTATCTCGAGTCGACAGCTGACGGTTTTGTATACGCGAACACGGCTAAGTTAGCCTAACTAGCCAAACAACCCACTGACACTGAATAACAACTTGTCTGTTGTCGACGTTCGGAGACAATGAAACAGGCCAAACCTGACGGGCCAAGTCACAAAGGTTGCGTTGTTTTGTCTCGAAATGAGGTAAATTATTTACTAATGTCAAAGCTCTGAAATTGTTTAACTGACCAAACCATTGTGGCGGACCAACGCATCCAGCTTTAGTTTATCTAACGTTACCTGGCAGGGCAGGCACGGATATAAGCCGTAAATCTACTGGTAGCTGCTGGCTAATGTAACTAGCTAGCTAACAAGCTGTACCTGACGGACCAGCTGAAGACGAGTTTACCGTGGCGCGAATACTTTCTAACTACCTATGAGGGTCAAATTAGAAAATAAAACACAGCTATTGATCTGAAATGCTAGAAAACAAAACCTCTAACGACAATAGTCAGAAATGTAGCCGATATCGCCCTAACAGAAGGACTGGATAAAGAAGAATGTTGCTGAAAGGACTCTCGGATCCCCTCAACACAGGCAACGGCGCCTTGCGTTGTCTGGGATTTGTAGTCCACGCGTCTATAAACATGACTTTTAACCGTAAAAAGTGAGCAAGAAGCTACACAATGACGTACAATAATACACGACTATATAAATAAAATGTGAACTACGAGGAACTGGTTGAGCTGTTACCATTATTGTTTGAACTATTCACGTAAGAGGGAATATGGACAACTACATTTGTCAGTTTCCTGACGTCACGAAAACACGAATGTTGTTGTGTTTCTGAAAAGCAGCTTTGACCTAATTTCACTCGGACATTATTTGGACAAAATAAAACATTTATATGTTGTTAAATTGATTTAATACGTGCCGTGTCCTATAAAAACCATTAAACAAGTGGTTTTTATTAATACTACATTTTCTCAAATTATACTCGTGACGTCTAGAATGTGCGCCTTTTGGTAGAAAGCCCCTTTATGGCTTTCTGCTGCCTGTAGAATTTGAAACAAACTACCAATTTTTTTTAAATAAGGGTAAGTGTGTTAGAGTCCGGCATGAATGTCCACTTACTTTATCAAATGTTTGACACATTCACAAGTATACTTTACACTGTAGTGTGTGTGTATATATTCTTATATACTTTATTTAGAGAACACAAGAACAACAGTATGCAACTGTCCAAGGTGCCTATTGAAATACATGTTTGTTTAGAGCTGTTATATTGGTTATTGTCCAAATTTTGGTTAGAAGTCCGACCATTACTTTTTGTAAATTTGTTATTTCTTTATAATAATAAAACTGTACCAAACTATTTTTCTATCGCGGATATCATCACTACGTTTTCTTTGTTACCTCTTATTTACGCGACAGAGTGCATTTCGGACCCCGCCAGTTCGTGATGGATTCCAAAACACGACGTCGGCTTCAGTCCAAGTCCAGAAGTCGGAGCCGGGATCGGCGAAACAGGTCCAGGGTGATTCGGTCTCGATCTCCGGAGAAAAGGAGAGGCGGCAGTCGCTCCCTGGATGCGAAAAGACCCGCCCGCGGCCGGGAGCGGTCGGGCAGCGGGAACTCCAGCGACGGCTCTCCGGACCGACGTCGGCCTCCACACCGGGACCGTCCAGGTACCCGGAGCGGCTCGGAGAGCGACAGGAGGCGGGGAGCCAACCGTCCCAGGAGCCATTCGAGCGGTCGATCATCAAGGTAACAGCTTTTGCCGTCTTGTGCTAGATGGTTGGTTGGAGTATTTTCATAAGAATAATTAAGATTAAGATTAATGTATCCTTTATTAGTCCCACAAGGGGAAATTACAATTGACACTCTGTTATTATTACACACATTACACACAGGCCTGGATTACACACACATGCTCAGTACCTATACATGCACTAAATGGAGAGATGTCAAAGTGGGGGGGGGGCTGCCCATGGAAATGAGCCCCGAGCAGGTGGGCGTTCGGTGCCTTGCTCAAGAGCACCTTGGCAGTGCCCAGGAGGTGAACTGGCACCTCTCCAGCTACCAGTCCACCACCATGCTTTGGTCCGTATGGGGACCTGAACCAGCAACCCTCCGATTCCCAACCAGCTCCCCTAGGCCACCCCTAATAATAATAATAGTAATAATTTTAAAATGTATACTCTTTATTGATCCCCTATGGGGAAATTACAATTTACACGTTGCTATTACACAATACACACAAGCCCGAGGTACACACACACACACACACACACACACGTCAGGTCCTATACATGCACTAATCAGAGTGAGTAGGCTACAGCTACTTAACAGGCACCCTCAGCGGTTGAGGGGGGTTCGGTGCCTTGCTCAAGAGCACCTTGGCCAGGAGGTGAACTGCGACTCCCTACAGACTGCACTACTACAGCCCGATTCGACCTGCTATAACAGTAATCCGAGAATGTAATTATTCACACAGCAGGTCAAATAAATCCCAGCCCATGTGTCCCACTGTATTCTTGGTACTTTGTAACATGCTTATAGTTAGACCTCTCAGCAACTAAAGCTCTCCAACAGGCATACCACACCATCATGGATGTCAATTTGCTTTAGTTTACCTCTTTATAATCTACTACTACTATTTAAAACCATCAATAACACAATTAAAACATACAAAGTAGGAGTATTAAACAAATCCTTTTGATCAAGTGTACAGAGTTTGAAAAACTAGATAGGTGTGTTTTTCTGTGACACTGTCTATCTGAGTCCAGACTGCACCCTAAAACCATCATACCGACTTTCCTCTTTACAGAGACCTTTGCTCTGCTTATCGCACCAAAGCCTGCAACCTTTCTTCGTTTATTCAACATACATTATAGGCAAGGATTTGGTATAACACATACAGTGGCTTGCATAAGTGTGAATGTATAATGTATTGTAAAGAAATAAATGTTCTTCCTCAAAATACAGGGGGCATAAGTATACACCCCCCTCTGTTAAATTCCCATAGAGGCAGGCAGATTTTTATTATTAAAGGCCAGTTATTTCATGGATCAGGATACTATGCATCCTGATAAAGTTCCCTTGGCTTTGGAATTAAAATAGCTTTGATTTGCATGAGATGATCTTATGGAAGTTCCTCATGCCTAGCGCTAGGTAGGGTGATGGGTATGTGATGATGTGGGGGGGGGGGGTATTTTAATTCCAAAGGCCAAGGGAACTATCAGGATGCATAGTATCCTGATCTGAAATAACTGGCCTTTACAAATAAAAACGTGCCTGCCTCAATGGGAATTTAACATAGGGGGGTGTATACTTATGCCCCCTGTATTTTAAGGAAGAACATTTATTTCTTTACAATACATTATTCATTCACTAAGAAAATTGGTGTCCTTAAAGGTTGGATTTTTCTAATTTGTTTTGAATTAAGGCATTAAGATCAATTTCCAAACAATGTTTTTTTTTATTCTTCCTTTTAGTCAACTTTAGCCTGGGTTTGAAAAGTTATGCAAGCCACTGTAAATGTAAATAAGAAGACCTTGAATATGTGAGCCAGGTCAACGTCAAGGAGCTTCTGGTGGATCTGGATCTAGGTTTTCCAGGGTTTAGAGCTAACCTACTGACTCTAATACACAGGGCAGCTTTTTGCATTTTTCCTCTTACATTCACTCTGTCACATTATGTATTTCTACATGGTTGCTCATCTAAGAGCAAACATGTACTAAAACACCTTTTCTGTCTCAGTTCTGATTCAGATGATGCCAAAGTAAGGAGGGGGAGAAAGGAGGAAAGGAGGAACCGGTCCCAGTCCAGCTCTGACTCCCGCGATGGAAGCAGCGACCGAGAAAGGAGAAGACGGAGAAGTCCTGACAGAGGGAGTCCAGGCCGAGACAGACAGAGGAGGGAGCGAGACGGAGATAGGAACAGGGAGAGGCGGAAGAGCAACAGCAGAGACAGGGCAATGACAAACGACAGAGACAAAAGCCTAGAGCGCAGGAAGAGGAGTGAAGACAGGGAACAAGGGCGGAGTGAGAGAAGCAGCAGAGAGATGGGCGACAGAAACAAAGGCAGACAGCGCTCCAGTTCACCCGAGTCGTCCGACAGCTCCGGGTCGGATCACGGGGGCCGCGTGGTCAAAGAAAAGGAGGATAAGAAAAAGCAGAGGGAGATGATGAAAGCTCTGGAGACACCAGAAGAGAAAAGGGCCAGAAGGCTGGCAAAGAAGGAAGCAAAGGAGAAGAAAAGGAGAGAAAAGATGGGCTGGAGTGAGGAGTACATGGGGTACACCAACGCAGACAATCCCTTCGGCGACAACAACTTACTGGGCACGTTCAAGTGGCAGAAGGTGAAGTGGAGAGCCGTTTAACAGCATTTGATGAGTTGTCATTGTAAACCGTATTCAAAATAGAGCCCGACCAATGAAGGATATTTAAGGCCGATACAACACAAATATTTGGTTATTTAAAAATCCGCTATTTTCCGATATATTGGCAGATTTAAAAAAAACAAAAAAAAAACATAAACAGATTTGACAGATATGAGTTCTCACTAAAAGAATATAATTTGTTTTATTGTCACAACAGAACATTAAAATATATTAAAGTTCTGACAATAAAATGTATAAAAATACAAACTTAAGATATGAAACTTAAAAGTCCTTTGAACAAAAACATAAAAAAAAAAAAAATCAGTGTTGCCAACAAGGACGTTGTAGAGTGTCCTCTGGTGGACAGACCATGCAACACCATCACTAACAGGGACGTTGTAGAGCGTCCTCTGGTGGACAGACTATGCAACGCCATCACTAACAGGGACGTTGTAGAGCGTCCTCTGGTGGACAGACTATGCAACGCCATCACTAACAGGGACGTTGTAGAGCGTCCTCTGGTGGACAGACTATGCAACGCCATTACTAACAGGGACGTTGTAGAGCGTCCTCTGGTGGACAAACTATGCAACGCCATCACTAACAGGGACGTTGTAGAGCGTCCTCTGGTGGACAAACTATGCAATGCCAACCTTCATAACATGGTTGACCGTCCGTTTTTATTTTTTAAACATTCATTTATTTCTATATCGGCAGGTCAATATATCGGTCGGGCTCTAATTCAAATTTAGCCGCAGTGTCAGAATTTTCTAATAGCTACCTGTCATAACCAAGCTCTCAGTATTGTAACTCATCCAAGATTTTTTGACTGTAATTTTTCAGGCGTTGGATAAGAAAGGAATTGGCCATCTGGGAGAGAAAGATCTCAAAGACAGGAATAAATGTATTCAGGAGGAGAATCGCCGAGAGCTGCAGAAGGTAGGAGCTGCGGGGTGGTGTTTTGTGGCAGTATGAGGTTACAGGGATATCAGTAACAGCCCTTTAATAATCATACCAACCTTTGCATATACAGGTGAAGCAGCTGCGTCTGGAGAGGGAGCGAGAGAAGGCCATGCGAGAGACGGAGCTGGAGATGCTGCAGAGAGAGAAGGAGGCGGAGCATTTCAAGACCTGGGCTGAACAGGAAGACAACTTCCATCTGCATCAGGCCAAACTAAGGTGTGTGTGTGTGCATCAACAATGAGTGGATTCCATCCCAAGGGTTTGTTTTGTCAGTTAAGTTCCAGGCTCCTTCAACTTTACGGATTCTGTGTCCAGGTCTAAGATCCGAATCCGGGATGGTCGTGCCAAGCCTATCGACCTTTTGGCGAAGTACATCAGCGCAGAAGACGACGATCTCGCCGTGGAGATGCACGAGCCTTATACCTTTCTCAACGGGCTGACGGTCACTGACATGGACGACCTGCTGGAGGACATTAAGGTCTGTGGTTGTGTGTCCATTCCAGTTTAATTGCCTTGTACAAATATAGATCTTGGAAGATCTCCAATTGCACAAGATCGCTGTTAAAGGGGAGATCTAGTAACACAAACAAGTGCACCTTAGAGATCTTAAAACTCTTAACCCTTGTCCTCGGGGTAAAATTAGACCTGTTTTCGAAGTTTTTTAATATCAGAAGAACCAAAATGCCCAAAAAATAACATGGCTGCATGGATGGTCTTTGTTAAATTTAATGATTACTTTCTTTGAATTTGGGCTTTTTTATTCAGTTTCAGAGCATTTGAAAAAAAAATTTTAAATAGGTATAATGTCATATAAATTAGGTTTATTGACCATGTATGGAAAGGAAGTTTGAAGAAAACATTTTAAAAAGTGTCAAAAGCATAGAAAAAAACGCCAAAACTGCTGGATATTTGGACCCGGAACTTCATGGTCTACAGGAAGACTATACAAGGGTTACAGTGCCCATATTATGAAAAACACTTTTTCTGGGATTTGGGAAGCTTTTTGTGTCTCTGGTGCTTCCACACACATACAAACTTGGGAAAAAAACTATCCATGGTGTTTTGAGTGAGACCCGGCTTCTGAACGTCGTCTGTCTTCAGTCTCCGGGGGAGCTGTTCAACATCTGCACAGCTTTCTACGTCACTAGAGACGAGGTGGCTAACCGTAGCATGCTAGCTCGTTGTCATTGGCAAAACACAGCTCCAACAGCCACTAGTTGACCATAATCTCCAAAAGAACTACTTCCTGTCCCTGTTCTACTTCCTGTCCCTGTTGTGCAGGTATTCCACAAGTGTCCCTGGTCTAGAAGACGTCTCCCAGCTAATCCTGCCTTGGACTGACCAAAGCTGGAGAAACAGTTATCTAGCTGATGGGCTCTTACCGAGCTACTGAGCATGTGCAGCTCCCAATAAAGATAGGATAGAAGTGAGATGTCTCACTCTGGAGCTAAAACAGAGACCTAAACACACAGGGTGAAAACCGGATCTGCAGCAATGTGCAGCACAACAAAAATATGGTGTTTTTTGAAATTGAAACCCTGTAAACCTATTCTGGTACAACCTCAAAATACAATTATGAACCTGAAAATGAGCAGAATATGGGTGCTTCAGTATGAAGTCACATAAAACACAAGTCAGGTTAAAATGAACCAACTCAAGATTGTGATTGGTACTGCGTCACGTTCTTAGCATCTGGTCTAAGTGAGAAATAATTTCAACATTAATTGTGCAAGTTGAAGCCATTAGATGTAGAATTGCTGTTATGACAGTATCATTCAAATTATGACCTAAACAATCAACAATGTTGTACATTTTAGTGTCCCCGATGCAGATCTGTCTGCTGTTGTCTTTTACCTGTCATTAAGAGCTCCAAATCCCAAAGTAAATCAAATTATTTGAAATGCTTCACTTTTTTCTCGGTTAAATTGCACATAGGTGAACGCGTGAATACAAAATGTCGCACAAAAGTCATATGCAGACATTGATCTGGAATGATCACCCAGCCCAAAGTGTAAACTGAATGATTTCTCTCATGCAGGCCCCTAAACATGACATATGCCATGTGTTAACAACTGTTATTCTTCAAAAGAGCTCCAGCTGCATATGGTTGACTGAGTGTTGTTGCGCCGGCAGGTGTACATGGAGTTGGAGCAAGGGAAGAACGTGGACTTCTGGAGGGACATGACGACCATCACCGAGGACGAGATCAGCAAACTGAGAAAGCTCGAGGCCTCTGGGAAAGGACCAGGTACTCCCTTTTCCCTGCTTTGTTTTACACGGGAAGTTACATTTGCACCATCTGACTATCGTTTTGATTCTCAGGTGATCGCCGCGAGGGCATCAACACGGCTGTGAGCATCGATGTCCAGACGGTGTTCAAAGGAAAGACGTACAGCCAGCTGCAGGCGCTGCACCTGAACATTGAGACTAAGATTCGGGCTGGAGGGTCCAACCTCGACATCGGTTACTGGGAGAGTCTGCTGCAGCAAGTCCGAGTCTACATGGCCAGAGCAAGGTACCAATGTGTTTTGCTGTTGTAATAGTTCCATGGATGGCTTGTAATCTATGTAGTGGCCAGTGTAAAACTAAAAATGTAATGTCCCAGGTTGAGGGAGCGACACCAGGATGTGCTCCGTCAGAAGCTGTTCAAGCTGAAACAGGAACAAGGAGTGGAAAGCGAGCCTTTGTTCCCCATCATCAAAGACGAGCCGAGGAGCGAGGATGACGAGTAAGTTACCTCAAAACAACGCACAATACACATCCTGAAACGTGTTTCTATGACGGGTCAGAAAGTTACTGTGCATACTGTCAGGTGACAGTCACCTGAGGTTCAGCTCTCACTTCCCACTGTTTATTCTCACTTCTGTGTTTCAAAAAAAGGGGGACCACAGCAGAGGAGCCTGGTCCATCCACAAGAAATAAGAACAGAGAAGAGGATGAAGAGGAGCCAGGTCCATCAACCTCCACAGCAGGAAACCCAGACGAGGAGGGAGGAGAGAAGGGCGACAAGAAGAACGACGAGAAGGAGGGCGAGGTGGTGGAGGCCGTGCTAACGGAGGAGGATTTGATCCAGCAGAGCCAGGCGGAGTACGACTCCGGTCGCTACAGTCCCACGCTGCTCACGTCCTCGGAGCTGCCGCTGGACACGCACACCATCACGCCGGAGGAGGACACGCACCGGCTGGAGTTAGCACGCAGACAGCTGCAAGTCACCGGTACGAGACTAGAAACCCACAGACACACTGCGAAACAACACACAAACACAAAAAGCTTCCAAATCAGACACAAACATAAAAAAGTAGTGCCTGCAGAGGGTAAATCATGTAGCCAGGTAGGAGAAAAATCATGAAAAATGTCATTAAAAGAAAAAATAAGAAACACCAGTCCTCCGTGGGGTAGCAGTCAATTTCAAGCCAACCAATTTTTGTGTTTTTGAGTATGTGAGGTATATGTAATGTTTCTTCTTCTCGAACAGGGGACGCCAACGAGAGCGCAGAGGACGCCTTTGTACGTCGCGCCAAAGAGGGCATGGGCAACGACGAGGCCCAGTTCAGCGTGGAGTTTCCCGTCACGGGGAAGATGTACCTCTGGGCGGACAAATACCGTCCCAGGAAACCTCGCTTCTTCAACAGGGTCCACACGGGCTTCGAGTGGAACAAGTACAACCAGACACATTACGACTTCGACAACCCTCCACCCAAGATCGTCCAGGGTTACAAGTTCAACATCTTCTACCCGGACCTGATCGAAAAGCGCTCCACCCCGCAGTATTTCCTCGAGCCCAGTCCCGACAACAAGGACTTCGGGATCTTGAGGTTCCACGCTGGCCCTCCGTACGAGGACATTGCCTTTAAGATTGTAAACAGGGAGTGGGAGTACTCCCACCGACACGGCTTCCGCTGTCAGTTCGCCAACGGGATCTTCCAGCTGTGGTTCCACTTCAAGAGGTACCGCTACAGGAGATAGGAGCCAGAGACCAGGACGGACCAAAGCCCCAGGCACTGGGTTTTATGTTGTAAAGGCTGTGCAGTCTCTAGGTTGTTGAAGTTTTTTTAGCTGCTCTCTCACAGCAGTTCGTCAAAGCAACAAATCACTGTACTGTTGTCTGAAAAAGTTAATTGTAATGTAATCTGAAAATTACACATTAAAGTTTTTTTTCCTCATTTTTACTCTTTGCAAGTTGCCACTGGTTAATGGCTCAGGCCCTGTTTACACGTACACGGTTATTTTGATTATCGGAGACATTTTCCTTCGTTTACACACAAACCTAATTTGCCTCTGAAAACGAGTGTTTCTAAAGACTCCGGCCAGATTGGAGATTTTAGAAATCTTTGTTTCCAAGTAAACCGAAACAAATTGGAGGTTTAGGCAGCCGAGGATTTCAAGATTCGTTGCTGTTGTTGCTATTTTGAGGATTCTGATTGGCTGCCGTTGGCTTGAGCTTCTCGTTACACTGCCACCTACAGGATTGGCTTGCTCTTGACGGCATATATACACGGGTACATGTAACCAAACACTTTTCTGAAAACTGACAGGTGTGCACCATGTTATTTTTGAAAACAGAGGTTGAAATATCTGTTGTAAACACTGATTTAAAACATTAAATGAAACATGTTATTTTCCAGTTACAGTTAAAACACTGAATATCTGAAAGTTGGTCAGTGTTCAGAAAGACTGAATCCACATTTCCAAAAGTACAACTATGACTCATCGCTGCAGGTATCTCCTTCCACAGCTGTTCTTCACATTCTTGGCAAGTTCAGTCACGTTGAAAACTAGTAAACTATGTTGGCTATATTTAGAGTCACTGGAACAACACAAGGTAGAAAAGGTTTAATAACAGAATCTTTTTCAGCTAGTGGTTAAAAAACAAATGGCTCAATATCAGTTATTGTACATTCCCTGCGAAATCATACAAATCGTTCCAAGATATTAGGACTCACAACAATTATTAGGAAGCTAAAACATTTAAATTTACACAAAGCAGAAACTCAAGTATCTTTCATTCTTGTACAAATAACTATTATAGAATTGTGTGGTGTTTCTTTCAACCCCTCAGAATATTTTAACGAGATTTCAACGCAAATGATAAAAACTGACAAATCCAGTAGTTCTGACTAGAAACAAACTGTTTGGGGCATTCCCATTTCTCAAACTTTAGTGGTACTGAAGTTGTATTACAACTGGATGTTTTGTGTCCAACTTAAAGTTACAATTCCCCAACGCAGCCAATGGACCCTGAGATGAAGACTTGCGGGTCATTAAAATCATCACACAAGCTCTGTTTGGCAAAATATGGTAGGTCATTTGAGGTGGAATCTTTACCTGGTAAATTAAAGATCTTAGATGACCGTGGTAATTATTCCAAATTACTAGAGGTCTCCAGGTAATACGAGTAGCATGAGAATAGGGCTATAGACTGTAAAAGTAGAACTGAACACAGTAATGCGCTTGTCATTTTCAAATGTCACTCGTCATCGATATACTGCAGAGATGAAAGAACAACTTTTGGGCCGTCATTCTCTTCCTCAGCCGCGCTGAATGCCGCCTCTCCTCCGGTGTGGTTGTTATTACCGCCGTTGTTTGTTCCCGACACCAGGGGCTTGTCCTCTGCCAGTGCAGGCCTCAGTGCATCCTGGTAGGTCACGCTGGTGTTCAGACCGCCTTGCTCATGAGCCTCCTGGGGTTGCTCTCTATTCTTCTTTCTGCAGTTCCAGGGCAGCGGTAGGTGGCCTTTGTAAAAATTCCAAGCCAAAAGGGCAAGAAGGGAAACTACCAGGAGCCCGACTACGGCCTGCAGTCCAGCCACAGAGGGGCCATCCTTCTGAGCCTGGGGTAGAATCAGTCTCCCATCCTTAGACTCTGCTGAAGCCATGCTAACCTGGTACTCAGCCACAGTGGTTGTGTACTCGTGAGCTTTAGAGGGCTCCACAGACAGGCAGCGGTAGCGACCGCCGTCCGAGTCTGTGGCATTGAGGATGAGCAGTCCGTCTCGTAGAAGCTGAAGGCGGGTCGAAGGCGTCAGAGGGCTGCCCTCCCGCTCCCAACTGGTTTTTGCCAGGGTGGAAGGCGAAGGGCAATCGAGCTTCCGGTTTCCGCCGAGCCAGATGGTCAGATTCATAGGCTTCACAGGATCTGAAAACAAAACAGGGGTCCTTTACATAATACATTTCAACAACTAACAATCAACATCAAATATGGTTATTTCAAGTTTAAGAAGTAGAAAATAGTGTAAACCCTGCCAGGTTCAGTTTTTATTCAGAATAACTTTTGGTTATGTGATAGTATGCACTAACTCACCAGCATGTGGGCACAGAGAAGCATCCCCCCCTTTCACACTTTGGATTAGTTCTCTAAAGCAAAAGACAATTATTGAAACTTCATTTCGACAGATCACAACACTGCTTCCTCTACATGCTGGGACAGACGCCTACCTTTGTGAATTAGCAAGGTTAAGACATTTCCCAAGAGTCTGGTCCCAGCCGCAGTAGGGGTCTCTGGCTAGAACACAGTCGATACAGGATGAGGACCTCCCACATGTGGCCAGTGGTATCTGTGCTGCTCCGTGGTCTGAGCCTGCATACAGCTGACCCTGTACACAGTGGATCCATCCCACACAAACACAGAGCACTGGCCCTTACTGTATGCAGGTGCTTTACTGTAATGTACTATGAACACACTTGAATAGGGATATAAAAGTAATGAGTCTAATTTGGCTAGGCCAGACTTTGTAATTACCGTGACATTAGAGAATTTCAGAATCTTGATTGGCTCTGGGGGCTCAAAGATTTGCACTTCCTCTATGATGAACATCTCTCCATCGTAGTTCACTGCTTTTAGCAATGTGCCTTCCTCTTTACGTATAGAAACAGAAACATACTATATTTACCTTCTTGCCACTGATGTCAAGTTATCAAATGCAGCAAAGTGAAATATACACAGGACGTGTATTGTATTTTTTTTGTATTGTATTTTTTTATTCATAAAAAAGGACAACACATGAATCAACATTTGTGTGAATGTGCCAGTGTTAGCCAGTCGGCTAATTTCCAACCGTAGTCCTTTGGTCAGATGATTTTAGACCATGGCAGGAAGACGCAATAAACAAAAAAACATTAATGCAGGTTTAAATATGCACATTGTAATCAAAAAGACACCACACATACAGCTAGATCAGATATATAATTTTTTTGTATGCCATGCGTAGCTGCAGAAAGCATCCGGACACTAGCAGAGATTCCACAACACCAGTAGCTCCAGTTAATGTAAGAAGCCGAGCATCAGGACACGTTCACGACACTAACACCAGTCAGCCACGCAAAGCAGTAGCAAGCAGTAATAAAATAGGAAATAAACTATATCACTCTCTCATGAGGAAGGCGTTAATACAGCACAGACTAATAAGATGGTATAATAGTTAACATACATGGTGGCAGTGGGTTGCGCTGATACACATACCTGTGCCTATGAACATCACACGGTACTTCTCTCCATCTGCTGCCTGCACTTGGTTCACTATGATGCGTGTGAATGTAGCTCCCTTTCGCACAAGCACAGGCTTCTCTCCTATTGGCTGGATAGCTTGGTCCATTAGGGGCCTATCTTTGATAAATTGAAGTGTCCGGTCTGGGAGGTCCAGGGTCTGAGTTATACCCACTTTACGAGCCGCATTGTTTATACACTGGCGAGAAAAGTGAAGGAAAGGGAAGGAAAAGAAAGGCGAGAACAACGGAGTCAGTGTACAAAAGGAATCAGTTTCTTGCTGGGACTCGTACAAAAAAAAAAAGAAAAAAAAAAAAGAGTTGCCTTCTGAGTTTTGTCACACACACACACACGCACGCACGCACACTGAATAGTGGGTAGACTCACAGCTCCAGGCCGAGGGACGGGGACATCTCCGCTATACATAACCCACTTAACAAAAGAGGTTTCTACGGGGACTGGGGTCTTGTACTTCCCCTCTGCAAACACTCTGCTGATGTCAGACACGCGGTACGCACACACTGCAGACAGGTCTGATGTGTCCCTGAAACACACACAGAAAATGTGAGCCAAGTGGTGTGCCAAAGCAATTAAGGAGAAAGAGACCCCAAGAAACACACACAAATAACCGCTTTGTTCATTCAAACGTACGACTGTGGTGTGAAGACGGAGTAGAACAAGCAGTCCTTCCAGGGCTGGTGTGGGTCACACGAGCGGTAAGTGTCCTGAATAACGTACGGCAGCTGAGACTCCAGCACTGGACAGTCCATTCTGGCCTTCAGGAAGGATGTCCATTTCTTCTGCAAGGTCCTCTGACCTCCGAGATCCCCCTGTGAGTACAGACCCCATTATGCCAACACTGGTAAGTGGAAAAACACGAAGACAAACGGGATGCACAATCAAGCAGCGGAAAGGGCAGTGCGAGCGCCACTGAGGAAGTGCTGTTTATAAGGTATTGTCGTTTTGGGAAATGGAGCCGCGACAAATAAGTGACTGCAGAATAAACTCTTGTTCACCTTGCAGACGCGGGCCACACGGGAAACCACCAGTTTGTTGTAGCAGTCGCACTCCACAGCCGTCTCACTGAAGAACAGGTAAACCTTGTCGTCATCTCCCTCCTCACTCATGTGACTCTCTGGCATCTGAGCCATGGAAACAAAGTTGGGCTCTGGCATAGAGAGAAGAAGAAGAAACGTTGACTCATCACGGATGAGAAATCACTAAAGTAAAACGGCTCAAAAACATTTCTCAGCATGTGATTGTAGTTACTTTTCCCATTTGATAGTATACACGGCATCACAAAAAAAAACTTGATTTTTGGATCTGCAGAGCTTTTTGCACACCATTAATACTAGGACTGTAAATGATCTGATATCGATTCATACAATCCAGAATCCATCTCTGGTCTGTATCATATGAAACTAGAAGACCTAAGGAATCCATTGGTACTACGCCATGCCAGCATGTCTGTAAGGGAAGAGTTTGGGCCAAGTTTTGATACAGTCAAACCTCTTCCCTATTTTACCGTGGTATATGGTATTACCGTGATCTCTCTCTTTCTAAATTATATTTGTCTCCTTAATAGTAACTATATATCTCTTATCTTAATCCTTGTCTCCTATATAAGTGAATTGTATTTTTTTTTTTAATGACGTATTGAAACTGATACCGTTGCTATTTTTAAGATCCCGCGGTATACCGCCCAACCCTATGTAAGGGAATAACACTCCAAAGTTAGGCTACATTTTTACATTTTTAAAGGGGTCCCTTGACCTCTCACCTCACTATATGTGATTGAAGTGTCACTCAGACTGTAGAGTCTGTACAGTTGCACTTTATTGTGTTGACTGCTGTAGTGTGTTCATGTTGCATAAAACGTGCATTCACAAGTTACAGGGAACCTTGTCCAATTGTAGAATCTCTTTCATACCCAAGCTAAATTTTGTACTTGTAACTAAATATGCCAAAATTGACATTAAAGCAAAACAGAGTCAAATCAGCCCTCTTACATACGATCCCGTCTCACCGTGAAGCCAGGAGCTCTTGAACTCCGTGCGTATGGAGTTAGGAGAGCTGCGAATCAGGACGGGTTCAGAGCCAAGGAAGTTCATTGAAGTGGCTGAGTATAGGCTGTTTTCTGGCAAGACACGACCACAGACACAGAGATGCAAATTAAAAAAAGAAAACTGCTATATGAACTGTTCCTCAATTCTTTATCTTTTGTATAACTGCTACTCACCAACCATGATGGAGGCATATCTCTGGAAAGGATCAAATGGACACTTTCCTTTGCCATCCTCTCGTTTCTTCTCAAGAGTCAGGTTTCCATCGGCATAGGACTGCACAGGCAAACGCAGAGGCACTTTAAACCCTAGTTATTTTACACACACTATGATGTGTTATGTGTAATAAACGGAATATAAATTGAGATAAGCGAGCACGTCTCACCATGTAACCACACTCGGGATCGAACGCGTTTGTTCCACACACAAACATCCTGTTGTCCTGTGTCTGATGCAGGATCCGGATATAGTTCTTGCACTCAGTCTGTAAATTGAATTTAAAAAAATAAAATAGCAATGACAGCTGCCCAATGTGCAATACAGATGGAATAGCAAAAAGCTTAAAAGGGACCCACCTCAGGATCTTTTCCTTTGTTTTTACAATCATCATTTTGCTTTTGCGTCACTTCCCATTTAACCTAAAAGAGGGAAAACAAATTGAGTTTTTCAATGTTTCTGTTTAGTTTTTTTAAGTTGAAGTGTTTTCTGTTCTATCTTTGGCATTTACTATGCCTTTATTTGACAGTGGAGAGAGAGAGAGAGAGAGAGGGATGACATGCAACAAAAATTGCCTGGCTGGAGTCAAACCAGAGACAGCATGACCTCATTTCCACCATGCAGTCCGGTTCAGTTCAGTTTGCTACACATTACGGCTATTTTTGCGTTTCCCATAGTCAAAAGTTGATGGAGAGCATCATTAGAACTGCTCCATTCTGTCCTGTTTATTCGTTACCCTTTTGTTGACATGCCTAGCACACTGATCCGTTACTAAAAGGTGGAGCTAGAAACACTGCAGTCTGTTTATTGGTGGAGACCATCCTCTGCATCGTTGGTGAAGAGGAAATACAGCGAGATCCGGACGGAGCAGTGAGGATTAAAAATGTTTTTCAGCTTGATTCTCAGCACATGGCTGTAAAACATCTCCTACCACCCGGTAACAACCACGCCTACATTAAAGCGTACCATCCACAGTGGGAATGCTAAACAGAGCTAATGCTCAGGTACTTGGATGTATAGGCTACCTCCAGTTGTAAAAGGTTTTAATATAAAGAAAGTGTTGATAGTGAAGTGATATTTACTGTAACCATTAGGCTACCAAAGCAACACCTTGCACCATTTACACCCTTCATTAAAGAAACAAAAGCAGTTGTTCGGTTGATAAAAAAGTTAGAAGAAATTCTTTATTAGGAATAATCCCTTGAGATGTGACATCTCGTTTTCGAGGGGGTCCTTAAAAGGCAAAGAAAATATACAGTACATTCACATTTAGACAAGACAATTAACAAAACAGCTTGAGGGGAATAATAAAAATAAAAACATACACCCCAAACATAGGCACATACTGACAAACAAAAACAAAAGCTCTCCATCACACCAAAATCACCCATATCCTTCCCATTCCAACCAATAAATATTAAACAAAAAACAGTTATAGTTAATAATAATAACAGTTTGAGAAAATAAATAAAATATACATATAGTATGTACAAATATACATGCGCACATAGTGTAGAGAAGCAAGTAAAATGTCCATGCAAATGTAACTGAAGTGGAGGTGTAACAGCTGAAATCAGCAAATAACTTCCAGTAAAGCTGGTTGGTTTCCTGGCCTGATGCATACGTTTGCTCTTAAAGATTTCTTAGCCCTGGGCCAAGAAATCTCCGATAAGAAATGTCAGACTATAGAACTAGTGTAATTGCATTGTTAATGTTTGTGTTCTTACTGAAGCAAGTTTTTGGGAGATGTTGTTGAGGTCAAGAGCATACACCGCCTCCCTGGCACCCAACAATAGCAGGTCCAGATCTTCTCTCAACAGCATGGTGGAGTAGTTGAACACTCCCTTCTCGTGAAACAGGTGAGCGTTGTTCCCTAGACACAGAACACGACTGATTAACCAACCAGCAATGATTAAACCCCGTCTCCCAATGAGTCAGCCCAAACGTAATCAAACCACATGAGCCAACACAAGTTGACACATTCTGAGCCAAGGTTACACAAGACTGGTAGCAACACTCACTATGGTAGGGCACAGATCTACGGGGGACACAGTCCAGTGGGGAGTCTTCTTCCAGCGCCAAGGCCAGGGGTAGCAGCCAAAAGGCACAGAGGGCCGGCAGCAGATGCATGGCTTTTATTTGTTCAGAGGAATTTAAGCTTTATTGTTTCCTTAACAGTCACTCATACAGGGGCAAAGTGAGTGAGTGGCATCTATGACGTGATGAGGTCTGTGCTGACTCAAGGGCACTGGCCCCTTTACTGGCCCCGCACGGCAGGCTGTCCATGATGAGATGGATGGCACAGACCAAAGACACAAAGCCGAGGAGGGCTGAAAGAGACATTTCACAATCAATTCACCGGACGCTAACCTGACAGAAAAAAAAGCTTCAAATTATGTCTACACGACACACAAAAAAAATAGAAAACCACATGTGAAGAGAAACATTTAAGATGTGTTCAAAACAAAAGCGAGAGAGACAAAGCAAAAGGGTAAAGGCATAGCCAGAAAGGGCAGCGTGAGCTAAAGTCAGCGCGGCAGTAATTCTGCCAGTGCCATAGTGATGTTAATGCAGGGCCATGAAAGGCATTCAGCAGGGTGCAGGGATGTCAACTTCAGCTCTCCTGCAGCACCAACACAAGCACACAATAAGAGATTCACAGAGAGTGTCAAGACTGGTGTGGATGAGAGATGAAGTCTTGCACCAATTGTTTTGTTGCAAGAGCTGTTGCACATTTTAGTTGCACGCACACCAACAGAAAACATGTCGGTTTGACTTGTGCTTACCACTAAACCCATGTAAGCCTAGCAACAGAGACAAAATTAACCTGAATTTGCTTCACTTGTAATTGTAGGAACAGTTGCTGTTTTCTGTTATTTTGACCAGCAGTGTGACCACAACCTGCTAAGAGGGTGTGTAGCCTACCGGTGCTTGTTTCCCAAGACAGGTCTGTGTGTGACTGATGATGAGCTGCTGCTTGTCAGAGTATACACTCTTGATAAGATGTTTCAGATATTTTAGCCCTGGGGCCGAGAGAGAGAGAGAGAGAGAGAGAGAGAGAGAGAGAGAGAGAGAGAGAGAGACACACACACCCTTGGCGTTTAACTACATTAATGCGTCGAATGTCTCCTGGCAAAAGCAAGCCCGTTAGCAAGAGTGTACACGTTAAGCTTGACGCATTAAAGTTAGTCTAAAATCAGTTGTCGAGTCAAAAATGCCCCTCGGAGCAATTTAAGAGACAGCGTGTCAGTTATAATTGTTTATTTAGAATATCATTTTTGTTAAAGTACATTTTACCACATGTAATAGTGTGGTTTTTTTGCTCAAACTTCCCCAAAAGCCGAAACAAATGTAGAGTGCCAAAGTGCACGAGCTAACCAACTAACTAGCTAACAACACACTCCCATCAAAGTAAATCACTTACCTGCTCTCCGACACGCCCAAGACCGCGGAAGCTTCCATTAAAAAATTAGTCCCAACACCTGTTTAAACGTAATTTCCAAACCATTACCTCTTCATTAACTAACAAGCTGGCAGTAAAACTAACTCAGAATATTTCTAAACGGCTGAGACGTGTAATTCCCACATACACACACCTTGCTAACGTACACTGAGATGAAAAAAAACTTCGCGCGAGCTCGCAACTTCCTTTGACGTAGAAACGCGGCAGGTTTTCACTTCTTTAAACCTCAGACTTCAGGAGAAAAAAACCGCCTGTAACAGTTCAGAAGCAGGTCTGTCTCTGTCGGGTCCTCTCAAAGTCACAGCAGTCAACCGTTATTGTAGAGGGACTCAGCGCTCACATCCCGCGGTGAAAAGGCTCTGAATGACTGGCTGCTGCTCCGGTTGGCCCCGCAGTTTTTGTATTCTCCCTTGAAACCGTTGGGGCAGCGTAAGACGCGGGTCTAAGTTCTGCTTAAATTTTCAGTTTTACCCATTTATTTGTCTCTCGGTGGAGAGCACAGCTGATTCCAGATGAGCGAGGTAGACAATAAGCAGCTGGAGGTGTTAAGCTTACGTTGGCACGCTTTCCTTTTTATCGGAGCAACATGTCCCAACAGGAGTAGTAACGTAGTGGTGTGTTGTGGGCGTTGTCTGTCCTGCATGGGGTCTTATGAATGGATGAATTTTAATTATTCATTCTGAAATGATCATATTATGATGATGGTATTGTAGCAACATTATTACAAAATGATGTTGCACCTGCAGAAATATGTATTGCACAGACTAATTATACATTGAAATGTAATTTATGAAATATAGACCTTCAGGTTACATGAGTCACTAGAAATTTAGATTTTATATGTTGATACAACATCTACTGCAAAATATCCAATCCAAGTCTGTTTCTGTTATTTTGTCCAAAGCACAGGCTATGGTACAGTGTGGCCACATGCAATAATAATAATAATAATAATAATAATAATAATAATAACTGCCACTTCTATGTCACAATGTTATAGCAAAAACCCATCCGAACTCGTTTTTTTTATTTATACTATTTTCAAATTTCACAATCAAGAGAAATGACAAAATACAAAATAAATAATTTAAAAAAAATAAACTCATACAAAGAAAAGGTTTGCTGTCACCATATGAAAAAATACTAGTACTGATATTTCAAATTTCCAGTTTCCCCTATAATAAAGGCCACCAACATTTTCTCTGGTTTGAAAATTTAATTTGTGTAGCATTACGTATCACTGAAATGATGAAAACTATTTTGTTAAAAAACATAAAGAAGCAGTTTATTACCAACATAAATGTATTCACTGAAAGTGATCATGGTAGATTATCTAAACTGAAGGAATAAGGAGAACTTAATAAGCAATACACTAACCTCCATGTAAAATTGTGAAAAAAAACACTAATATTGATTAACTCCGATATTATCTAATCTCCTCATTCTGCTGTTCATAAGGACAAATCCCATCCATGCGAAACCATTAATATCCTCGATATCTAACAAACACTATTCTTTGATAGTGATCAAGTAGACACGACACATCATGTACAAACATACAAGAAACTGTTCATTGTAAGAGGACCCTTATGAGTCAGTTGATCAGTTTGTTCCTAGTACTCAGACACTTCAAATCCATTGGACAATCATCATAATACATGTCAATGTTGAAATACTTGTGATTAATTAAGCACTTCAGACCTGTAATAAACTATCATTTTATATTTAAAGATAGAGAGGTAGGGCGTGATGTAATACTGTGATAAAGCCAAAGGTCTTTGCCAGGTTCCGTCTGCAACATACAAGTATTTTGTGCTTGTGTTAAAGGTCCCATGGCTTAAAAGTGTCACTTTATGAGTTTTTTTTAACATTAATATGAGTCCCCCCAGCCTGCCTATGGTCCCCCAGTGGCTAGAAATGGTGATAGGTGTACACCGAGCCCTGGGTATCCTGCTCTGCCTTTGAGAAAATGAAATCTCATCCCCTTATGAGGTCATAAGGGGAAGGGTTACCTCCCCTTTCTCTGCTTTACCCACCCAGAGAATTTGGCCCACCCATGAGAGAGAGACATCATGGCTTTTAAATAAGCAGAGTGGCAGTTGGTCAAGCCCACACCCCCAGCCTCCACCTTGGCCCCCCCCACATCTCCTCCTCAATAGCTACAGACATAGAAATGGCACATCCTAAGGGAAGCTCATTGTGGCTCTAGTGGCTGTAAAGATTAATTTCAGGAAAGACACTTCAGATACAGTATTATGGGACTAAAATGGCCTATATAAAAAAAAAAACACCATGTCATGGGACCTTTAATACCCAAAGATCGTGTAAAACATAAGGTTTCAGTACCTATAGCTGACAGTTAGAGGGCACTCTCAATAGAAATACAGTAGATTGATTTTCTTGCAGGTCTGTCTGAGCACCGGTGAGTCATAGCACCATACAGTAGCACGCACACAGTAGCAGAGAATAAGGGAACATTTTTAAAATAAGCACCAACAGTACGGTTAAAGTTGAGTCATAAATGAGCCACAACAGTGTCATTGAATCAACAATACATGAACGGTTGATTATTAATCACAAATAGCAGTCATGAGCATCAGGCAGAGATTGTCCTCTTTTCAGTTTCTAGCCAGCTCTACTGAATACGATTTTCTTTCTTTTTTTCCAGTCGTGTTACATGTGGAGCATGCCTGGCTTATTTTACTTTCAGAGCAAATAAAGTGTCTCAGGTCTCAGGTCAGAGTTTGTCGCTCCGCTGTTGATCTTGGCAGTCTGTGGTTTGTTTGTCCTTCCAAGAGTTGCAGCTCAGACGGGAAAACATCCGGCTCAGCTGGTGGTCCTGAACGTGTCAGTGCTTCTCCAATAGCTGCCAGTCATATGGATTCAGTGTGGACTGTAGTGTGGATTTGTTGTGGCACTGTTGTTTTTTTTTTGTTGCTCAGTGGCACTTTGTTTACAACTTTCTGCAAGTGGACAAAGCATTAGTGGATTGTTAACCTAACCAGGTAACAACAAGGTTTTATGAACCTAATCCAGTGTTAACCAGCCATTCATGCTCTTAAGGAGCTAACCAGAGTCCATTTAACCATCAAAGTCCAAGATTTTGAATCTCCCTACAAGATAGTGGCGGTATTCGTACTCCCTTCTCTGCCACCTAGAAGGCACAGGATGAATACATAGCTGCGGTGAGAAGGGGTTTGGCACTGAAGATATGAGTATTCTGTGTCAGGAGGTCGTTCCTTATGAAAACATCACTCCTGACTGGCTCGTCTCTGCTCCAGCTTCATTTTGAGTTCCTCATTAAGTGCTGTGGGAAGACAGAAGAAACACATCACGTTGGGTCGCTTTTATGTACAGTAGTGTTTCTAGATCATTTGTTAGCTAGACTGGAGCAGGTGAGATCTGCATTGTGCGCTCACTCTGTGCGAGAGGTGAAGGGGAGAGGATGAGCCGTCTCATCGGGTTGGTGGGCGAGGCCGGCACTGGTGAGGTCAGGATGCGTCGGTCGGGGGCGGGAGACCTGGGCAGGGGGCTGCTGGGCCAACGATCTGCAGCAGAATATAAGCAGCGATCAGTACCGCGGTCTTGTCTGTCTGCGACTGTCTGCATGTGGTTTATGGGACCGAGACAAACCTTGTTTGGGAGGCAGGGCAGGAGCCTTTGGCAGGGGACTGGAGGGGGCAGTGTGCAGGATCCTTTCTCCATTCTCATCATTGGCGGAAACATATGCTGATGGATTTAACAAAAACAGAATTTAACTTGGTCATTGATTACTTGTAGGAAAAACCTCATAGACAAATAAAAAAAAGAATCTGGAGAATGTGTGTGTGCCTCACTGATATTCTCTTCGTAAGGCTCCTCCAGTAGGAAAGGCTGCAGAGTCCCTGCTGTCTTCTCTACCAGAGCGTCGATGACCTCATGCAGAGTAGCACAGGGAATCTGGAAGGGATTATGTTATAATAATAGTATACAAGCCTAAAGATGCTGTTTATAATTTATACTGTTTATTGATCCCCAGTGGGGAAATTACAATTTACACTCTGTTCTGTTAGTAATCACTACACACAGTGGTCTCTCTCTCTCTCTCTCTCTCTCTCTCTCTCTCTCTCTCTCTCTCTCTCTCTCTCTCTCTCTCTCTCTCTCTCTCTCTCTCTCATATCAATCCACACTCTGTACTTTGGTCCGTACTGGGACTTGAACCAGCCTTGAACCAGGACTTGAACCAGCAACCCTCGGGTCCCCAACCCAGAGGGTTGGGAACCCGAGGGTTGCTGGTCTCAACAATGTCTCAGACTGTAGAGAGAGTTCTCTATAGTCTGAGACATTGTTGATTGCCATCATCTCAAAGCATTACTCAAATGTTATGTTCTATACATTTCCTCTTCTAATATTGTAACCCTTTGTGAGCCGAGTTGTTGCCATGTCCCAAAAGAATTCTCAAAATTGAAAAACACCTTTAGAAAAATACATGAATATATGTGAAGATACTAGCTATACTTAATCCCGACAAGTTTTTTCTGACAGAATACAGGACAGAGTGTCTTTTGGAGATTTGCAGAATCAAATATTCATCTATCCACTTAACAGATCTGTTATGTGTTTTCCATCTTTTCAAGTATTTAACCCATGACAGGGATGCATCAATTAAATATGCCAGTTTTGTATTGTTACCAATACAATGAAGCAGATCAGGTATTGGCCAGGATGAGACTGCTATGCATACATTGACCTTTTTTTTTTCCTTTATGTGGGTATTATAAAATGACACGTTCCTGCAATCAGTCACACCAGTTACGACAAACAATGGACTCAAGTCTTTAGTAGAGTGTTATGCAGATTATAAATCTAGGACAAGCACTGGTATCTGATACCTTGATTTAAAGTATTGGAAACTATATCGGGAGAGAAAATGTTAGATTGATGAATCCCTAACTTGAGGTTTTTCCCTGTGAATCAAAATCATGATTACAGAATACAGAATAATTCCACTTTATGAAATGTAAGATGTGAAGAGAATCTGAAAGTATGAAGCACTTACAGGATTTTCTACATCAATGACATAACCACCTTGGTCCCTCTGAGTCACACGGTAATGTCTGAACACTGACCTGGAGCAAAAGAGAGAAACACAAAGCGTGTGACACGAGCAGTGAATGTAGCATGGGACATACATTTGCAGCTGGGGTGCCCAGATGTTCAGCAGTTGTTTACCCGTTGAGGTCCTGCCGAGTGGTGACAGCCAATGAGCACCCATCTCTGCCTGGCCGGAGCAACATGTTGCCACAGTCCGGGTGTCTCTCTAAAAGGACTTCAGCCTCCGTTCGAGACACCGGTCGAAAACACCTGCACGCACACACACGTTATCATACAATCACACATCAAAAATGTGCTACAGCTCCAGTGCATCTTCTCAACAAAACTCAGAGGAGAACTCACGGTGGGATCTCTCCTACTAAAGGCACAGAGAGGGGCGAGGGAGGAGCACGCGTGGGGGTGCGGGTTCTCCGCCTGGACCTTTCTTTGTCCACCACCTCCTTCAGCATCTGCAGCTGGCCCGGCAGCAACGTGAGACAGGACGGTACATTCAGCTGCGAGTGGACAGAGACGGGAATATTTTTAAGCTCGCATAAGAGACGTACAGATTGATGCAGGTGTGCAAAAGATGAATATTTACATCTACAACGGAGTAGAGGAAACCTTTCCACAGCTCCCTCGATTCCAAGTTAGGTGCCTAGAAAAGATGACAGCACTGTTACACCTTGTGACACGTCCGTGTGTGTGTGTGTGTGTGTGTGTGTGTGTGTGTGCTTTTTGAGTGGCATTACTGTGAGTTTGGTCTCTCCATCCTTCATGCGCAGGATGAGTCTGGCTGCCTCCAGGTTTCTGTCCCGGCTGCAGTCGTCCTTCAGGGACACAAAGCCACTGAGGTCCAGCTTCTCCACATACTGAAACACACACACACACACACACACACACACACACACACACACACACACACACACACACACACACACACACACCAGTGTAAACACCCTATGATGCACAAACACCAACATGTATACAGTCTGAAACTTACATGACTGTCCTTGGCATTATTGAAGAAATACAAAGAATTCCCACACAGACAGGTCCACAGACGCCTGGATGCCTGTCACACACAGAAATAAAGGATGTGATTAAGGTTATACACTTTCATTATTCACGTGTGTTTAATGGATATTTCCCTTTTTTTATTACCCCCACATTTCCTGTCCCAAGAGATGAATAGGAAGTGAGCCACAGCTGCTGTCAATCTGTGGCCATGGATCAGTGCAATACCCTGCACCTGAGCTGCGGCTCACATTACATGTCTATTGCATCAAAATGAGCCTAATGAGAGGGTGGGCCTGGGGGGGAGGGCATCCCATTCTGTATTTGTCACTTCACATATAAATAAAAAACATGCAAAAGAGTTTTTGAGGAAAATTGTCAGTTCATCTATGCAACTTTGTATTTGAGATATTTGAGATGCATGTCAAAAGATGATAATTTCTCTGGGTCAGCAATGCATTCGTGGTGATGAAAATATATGGCACACATACAGTTAATTTCTTATCAACATACAGCCACATTTGGATCAAAAGATGGGATTTAAACGATATGCAATATTTTCACACCAGTCGAATTTCCGATTCATACGTTATGATTCGTTTATAAATCTGTGCACGTTTTCCCTGTCAGATTCTTGCAAAAATCAGACTTTTTTTTAAACAAATCGGTGATACCCTGTGTAAAGAAATCCCCAGCACCAGTGTACAGTCTCGCCTCGCCCATTCTAACACAAGAAGGAAGTTGACAGCTTTCTGGGAATGGGGGATCAGCCGGTGTACACTGACCACCGCTACCCGTAGTTTGCATTGGAAACAACATGGCACTGCACCGGGCGAGCCTACCTTTTCTTTCGGTCCTCGCTTTTCCAGGTATCCTTCGTAGTGGCAGGGCGGGAGCTGCGCCCGGGGTCCCCCCGGCCCGGAGCGCTGTCTGACGGGTGCAGCCGCCATGAGTGTCGCTGGCTGGGCACCGACCGAGGACAAAGGGGCGCTGAGCAATTCGGGGAGTGACACGCCTTCCCCGATGAGATAGTGCTGTGGCAATAATCCAACAGCTGGCTGGTGTGGCCTGCTGTCTGGGGATCATGCAGATGGGTTGGTTGTGCAGATTAGAAATTGGATGGTTGGGGGATAAATGTATTTAGATGTTCATTGAGGAACAAATGACAATTTGAAAATCCGGTGCATCTAAAAAAAGAGAATCCTATGCCTCTGATACTTTCTGCATCAGTGTACGCACATTTTATCATGAAATTGTATACATTTAAATCCAATTCAGTCGCAGGGCTGTAAAGACACACGGGGAGCGAAATTACTTAATATTTATTTGAAGAAGTGAATGCAGCATCCATTCCCCTTTACATAGTAACAAGTATATACAATACACAGAATATTACACTTAGTACAGATGTAGTCCATATATGATAAAGAGAATCCAGAATACTCCCACTTTACGTCTCCCCACAGTGTCACAGTTACAAAAATAATGCATTGCTTAAGACACAGCATCTGTAATGAAGACACATGCAAAGCAGTTATATTTTAACAGAAAATTCCATTAAGATTGTACATAATAAAATAAAGCTTTAAAGGCTAATAATACTTTATCAACATTGCAAAGTTGAGACACTTATGGATAAAATATGAGCAATCACAGAATGAGTGTTGTAATAAATGTCAGCTGCAGCATTCAGACAACTATTTCAGATGTCAGCAGCTGCATACAAAAATTGATTTTAGCCCTTTGTTCGACAACATTCATCACCAATATTATACAAGCTGAATAATGGCTCGGCCTGAACCCCCAACCCTGTTCTCCCCCCTTGAACTCGGGCTTTTGATTTAGTGTAATGAAGCATGTAAACCAACACTGAACTACACAGTTACTACTCAGCACAGCCAAATACCCTGGCCCTATACATAACATCAATAAAATAAGAGACATGCAAACATAACATTTAGAAGGCACGGACTATAATAAAATTAGATAGATATTCCAGGGGACTTCAGAGGCACCATGGGATGGGGCAGATAATGAGAGAGGGGGTAGGGGTAGAGGGGCAGGTGGTGAATAAAGACCAGCGGGGGAGGGAGGGCATAATCCACTGCTGTGTGCCCCTCCCTGCTGAAAAGACTTGTCGGTTCCACTCCCACTTTTAACAGAGATGGGAGAGAGGAATTGGGTGGGGGGCGGTCTAACAAGGGGATCATGACAAGAGGAGAAAGTTGGTATTTCAGTGGACAGCAAAAACCCTCACAGTTTGTAATCAGCTTTTAAAAGACTTAATTGAAACTGAAACCAGCTATTGTGCACGGACCTTCCTCATTATCAGTAAATTATGTCCACAATAGTTTGGAGATAGTTATGGAGCATTGTCTGTCAGACCTAGTGTTCAGTTTCAGTCTGAAAACTGAGGCAGGTACAAAAAACACCCAATACACATCAGAAAAATTTCCATGCTCCAAATTATAGGTTAGAGTAGTAAAGCCAAGCTTACCCCAGCACGATGGGGGAAAACAAATCAGACTGAAAATGCATCAACAAACTGTTGGGAAAAGCCCACAAAACATTGTGAGTGACACTGCCAGCAGTGTCAACACAGCCTGAGAAAAAAAGAGGAACTGAAGGACGCTTATGCTTATGGCTTTAGTGGAGTGCTACTAAACATTTGGGATGGGGTTGAATCATGTTGCATTGTTGTAGGTTGCACTCTAGTGGGAACAAATGTCTGCTTTTCTTAAAAAAAATGTGAAGTAAACATTTTCGTAAGGCTAAAAACATTTAACTTCATGTTGCAGATTTGCCAACATCTGGCTATATGAAATATGATGGTTTTTTTTTAATGACAAACGTCAGTCTCATCCAATGTGGGAATCAGCTGAGAAACATTGGAAGGGCTGTCTGTAAATTAAATAATTGACAACGTAGCAACAAATCGTGTGATAAAGGTTATAAAACTAAGCACATTTATGGACGCCCTTAGACTCTTTAGACTCAACTACAACACAATGGGTTTGGTATCCAATGAACCGCCGTTTGTAAAAAGGCCAGTTTCTCTGATCAGCAGTCGGGTAGGGTGAAAACCATTGAATAGAGCTGCCAGTCAATGTAAACATGCTGACTGGCTCCAGCCGTTTTTAAAGTTTTACATATCTATATTAGGGAGAAAAAAACAAATCCACACCTAAACATAAGACAACGTGGATTTGGTATGAGATAATAAAGCCGTATGAAAGTACCAATAGCTAAGAATGATCTCTAGATGACCACCGGATGGCAGTGGAGGATAGTCTCAGACAGACAGAAGGTAGCCATTCCTCCATGTTGACTCTAACCGCTCCATGCTGACAACAGTGCTAAAGCCTGAAGGCACAGAAGTGAAAACTTGGAGTGTAGAAAACAGTGCTGGGAAGAATGTATGTGTTTACATGCATGTGTGCAGTAACAATATGAACAATACATCAAGACAGCAAAAAAAGGTAATTTTGTGAATATAAAATAGGTTTAGGATATAAGGATAAACTAGTCGCACTTCTTAGTGTTTGTGGATACTGCTGAACATGTCTTTACAGATGTCATTCTCTCTTGATCTTTCTTCATCGGTTCTTGTGATGGATGTGTAGTGTACAAAGTGCACAGGTGCATAGGGAATGAATGTAAATACTTAAACATTACGCTGTCATTTTTCTGACTGAACATCCCCCTGTCCTTACGGTTTTTAAAAATCTTTTAATCTGACAGTATTAAAAAAAAATCTTTTCTCAAGTAACTCCTAGGTACGAATTAGGTTCTTGTCTTTAGATGTTTGGTGTTAAATTACAATTAAGAAAAGACATATTTTGGTTATTGAGAGTTGATCATCCTCTACCATCCCCCCTTTTCATCCTCTCCATTGTGCTGTTCACCTCTTGCCTTGCTGTGTTTTACTGTGGCAGAGGCACCACCACCTCAACATAGTTGTTGGGGAAGTATCCCGATTTTCCGCGAATGGCTCCCTCAAACCAGTTCTCATCGATTTGATTGACCAAGGTGATGATGTCCCCCTCGTGGAAGCCCAGCTCTCCTTCGTTCTCTGGCTCAAAGTCGTACAGGGCTTTACAGCATGGCTCAGCTGCACAGAGAGACACAAAAAGTGGAGAGATGCAAAGAGGGAGAAAGAAAAAAATACTGTCATTTTGTGAAAAGAGTATTTGATCATTTCCCTTTAATAAGATTAGTATATCCTGTGTCACCAGTGTGTTTTCCAATAGGACTCTAGAATATACCATAAACGGCAGTTATTTCAACAGGAGATGTTTATAGGTTAGTTGTCAATGTGGTTAGGGAGAATCCTTCTGAAGCTCAGATCAAAATCAAAGTACTGACACGTTAAACAGCCAAGATAATTGTTTGTCCTGTTTGCCTGAAGAGGTGAATGATCTAAGACTCACCCCCTCACTATATACTGAACGTAAAATGGACCATGTGGCATGTAGTGATTTTTCTCGAGGTTCAGAAGCTTCATCAGTTAGTGAACAAATAAAATAAATACAATTCAGTAAAACCATGACTCCAGGTAAAAAACACTTTTTGTTAAAATTTTAGATTTGGTCGACAACTCTGAAACGCCACAACCACTGACCACTTAAAACGAAGCTAGAACATGGTTTGCTGACATTATTATACCTATGCAGTCTTGGTCAAACAGAGTAATGTGCACACTCAAACGAGTACCGTCTTGTTCTCGGGATCTGACAGACTGGACCCAACAACACCATTCAACAATGTTAGTCAAATCCTTTACCATCCCACAGACATGCATACACCTCTCTGCCACACTGGTGTGAGCCAGAGTGAAAGTATCACGTTATCTTCATGTCTCACTCACGCCGTCTGCTCTTGATGGAGGTTCTTTGGAAGGATGGACCTGGATATTGTGCTGGTTAATGTCGCAAAAGGAAAGACACACCAGTCTTAAAAATGAGATGGAGTTGCACAGATCACCCCCCCACACACACACCCACACACACACTCTTTACCAGGAGAGTAAGCTGGAGGGGTTGTTGCAGATGGGGAGTATCCTCCGTTTGAGTTTTCTACATCTCCATAGTCATAGGATGGTCTGGGTTTGGGCGTGTATTCGCGCCTTGGACGAGATTGAGCGTCATTCACCCTGCACACAATCAGAATAAAAAATATCACCTCTATGAGCTCACAAGTAGGATGTGCACCAATACAGAGACAGGCAGGTTTAACAAAGAGCTGTTAATAGATTTTGTTGTGGGCTATTATCCAATCACTACAACTACAAGTAAAATGTAAAAAGCAAAACAATGCCAAAGTAAAATTCATATTTAATTGCAATTGTATAAAAATGATTAAAAAAAACAAAAGTATCCAAATCTACTGTCTATAAAAAACAAAATGTGCTCAGCACAAACGGCTACTTGTAATCAGATGGCAAAAGGAAAGATTTTACTGCTGAATCATGCCTTGTCACGAACCAGAGGACACAGCCTCAACATAGAAAAGGCACGCCATCTTCCACGCACAGTCTCGGCACTGACCTTTCTCTTAGTTTGTCAGAAAGCTCCTCCAGGACCTGTGTGGCCTGTCTGTGGTACTGCAGCAGAGACTCGACAAAAGAAGACAGCTGACTCACCTGCTCCACCTACATACACACAAAAACTATTTTAGAACGAGACCAAACAGGAACAGCAGTGGTGCTTCAGAGAATTCTTTACTGGTTAATCATTTGCATTCCGGTCTCCTATTATACCTTTTGTTTGTTCATTAAAAACACTCTTACAGGTATGAAAAGAAAACACTAATGCAAGTCACTGGGGACCAGAGATGGCAAAAGTACTCACTTTCCGTACTTAAGTAGAAGTAAAGATACTTGTGTTAAAAAATACTCTGTTAAAAGTTGAAGTACTGATTAAACTTCTTTACTCAAGTAAAAGTAACAAAGTACAGGCTTGGAAATTTACTTAAAGTATAAAAGTAAAGTAGCCTTTAGAATGACAACCATTTTTTATGCAAAGCTACCTGGACCACAAACATGTTACTAGAGAGCACGCTGAGGAACTTCAGTGGACATGGAGAACACGGTCTTTATATGGCAATGGCTACATTTTAAATGGATGTCTGCCAATAGGCCTAAAACATAACATATATGATTATTATGACAGAGACTGGGACACCAGGTTAATAAGATTCTGACTCAGTAGTAAGATATGAATTCAGTTTTGATTCTGTGAGAATTCCCAGATCCAGTTTCTATTTTTAATCTTTCCCTTAACATTTAAATTAATCTACATGTATGTGAGTGTGCTCAAATATGGCTTCTGGAAATCCAAATAAAGGACTAAAATATGAATGACTAAACAGACATTAACGAAGAAGTTCCCCAGCACATTGGCCAGG
>NC_045744.1:29693383-29693618 GCF_008692095.1 Etheostoma spectabile
CAAACATCTCTCTCAGATAAGGCCGAGGATGATTGGGAATGTCTTGCTGCTTGTCTGCTGGATCTCTGTTTTCTTCATTTTAAATCATGTCGCCCTCCATGCTACTATGTGCTAACGTTAGCGCCATCCATGCTAGGCTAATATGTGCCAACGTTGGCACCATCAAGCCGTGATTTTCTGTGAATTAATGCAAAATGCCGAATCTGTTGAGTTGTCTCAGTCGTGCGTCAAATGC
>NC_045744.1:29693628-29701214 GCF_008692095.1 Etheostoma spectabile
AGTAGATGTATTCCCATCCATTTAGATTGAATATGGTAGTGATGACGTAAACAATAATAAGGATAACTCAAGGAAAATGATGTGAAAGTTGAGAACTAGATTCAGACGGGATTAAAGCTGATTTTGGTTTCCAACTTTGCCCCAGGTGTGTCTATTAAAACACAGACGGAGACAACTTCTCTTAGCTAAGTTTCCATCCACTTGTCAACTGAATTACAGAATCTGAAGTTGGTGAACAGGTGAAGAACACACCAAAACCACTAGCTAACTTACTTTAAATGTGCAAGAACTATAGACCAATAACAGCCTTAAGTGAACTGACAACATGAGTTATGACTTACAGTTCTCAAAGAGGCACACACACAATCTCAGCTGAAAAAAGTGAGAGAAAAGAAAAAAGGCTGTCTGGAGTGACAGCTCTTTTTTTCTTTTCTCTCACTTTGTAAAGTAAAAATATCTGAAAAATCTACTTGAGTACACTAACGAAGTATTTGTACTTCGTTACTCCCATCTCGGCCGGACCACACACACACACACACACACACACACACACACACACACACACACACACACACACACCCACACACACACACACACACACACACACACACACACACACACACACACACACACACACACACACACAACACACACCACACACACACACACACACACACAACACACACACACCCACACACACACACACACACACACACACACACACCCACACACACACACACACCACACACACACACCACACACACACACCACACACACACACACACACCAAGTGCATCCAATGCATTACAAACAGAGATACTAGCCAGATAAAAACTATCAGATACTCTATAGACACATAAAAAAAACATGCATTTTCAGTATGTTTTGCTCCCATGTTTCATACAGTTCTAATGAATATTTAGGGTGATTTCTTTTTCATAATTTGCTCTCCTATTTTGAGTTTGTCTAACTAGTTCTTCATTAAGACGCGTCACGCTAAAGAGCACAACGAATTTACGAAAGCTACGGGGGGAAAAAGGACGAACTGCAGCAGCAAACTCTGGAAACTGCCTTCAAGTGACGAGATAAATTCCCCAAAGACAGCCAAAATGCAACAACGATAACCAACAAAGTTTTGGAGTTTATTGTACTGGATTACCAACCCGTCTGTTGTCGAAAATTTGGGATTTCGCTGCTTAATGGAGCATTTGAAGCCAAGGTACGGTTTGCCAGGTTGTAAATATATCTCCGAAACTGCGCTACCCAAATTATACGAGACAGTTAGGGAACACATTTCGTGTATGCTTGGGCTTTACCACGGACATTTGGCGCTCCGACGTGTGCCCCATGTCTTTTGCTAAGTTTAACGTCCCACTGGGTGGACAACATATAGAGTCAACATTTACCCCTCGAAGTGCGGAGCTGCACCCACCGAGTTCCGATGGTCACATACTGGCACATTATTGCCGAATCAATTGAGGGGGTTCTAGTAAAGTGGAAAATCCCCAAGTCCAACGTTCATGTTTTACATTTTTATACTGTTCTATTTAAAATATATGGCTTCCATTTGCTGTATTAATTCATGTTTTAAAAGGTGTTAAACCTGAGCCAGGCCTTACCACATGATAATATTATGACAGTCATTTTTTTTTTTTTTTTAAACACACTGGTATGGGTACTCGGTATCGGCCGATACCCACAAGCACAAGTATCGAATCGTTTCGGGAAGTAAAAAATGGTATCGGAACATCTCTAAATTCAACTACATCTGCTCCAGCCATTAATGCGTTTAACCATATCCCAATAATTGTTTCAGAGCATTGATACAAGTTGATTGAAACGTTTTGGCTCCCCAAAGAAAACTACACATCATTATAAAACTTCTACCTGTTGTGAAATCTACTTATCTATCAAACCACTCATTAAGGTAGTTCAGCATGTCCACTGATTAAATTGATTGGCTACAGTCAACAGGTTACTCACATCGGTTTCCAGCAGGTTGTGCATGGAGCCTTCAGCCATTTCTTTGGACTCGTGGAACTTCTCCAGGGCCTGCCTGATCTCCTCATCTTGGATTTTACCTTGACGTTTCTTCTTATAATCATAGTCCAGACGGCGGCCCTCTAGCTTCTTCAGGTGGTACTGAGGGAGTGAAAGATTTGGGATTGGGAGGATGAGGTGTCACAAAATGATACGAGTATCCAAGCATTTTTACTTGCGTATGTTAGTTTGAGAAAATTGCTAGATTTTGAAGAAGAATTCTCGGAAAAAAATTACGTTAATCTTGATTGCTATAAATATGCGTGTACTTTTGATTGAAAAAATAACAGAGCCGACCAGCATCCTCGCATCTGATTTCTCCCTGTCTTCGTCGCCTCCCGCTACCGAAAACAATCCAGTAAGCACCTGTTGTTCTGGTCATGTCCTCCAGAGGAAAGGTCATGCCTTCGCGACAAAAACTTGAAGTTTATTGCCCCTCAAAAATAGGTAATTGAGCACTGTAGTGGTTATGCCGTTTAGCCAAGCAGAAGCTCCTAGACATAGCTGCACCTGCTCCGTGTTGACGGCACCGATTTGTTCTTTACTCTCCAATCAAAAGGTACACACAAACATACATATATATCGATCAAGGTTTACAAAAAAAATTGCCCGGAATTCTCCTTTAAACATTTGCATGTCATTTCACACTCATGCACCAGGACAGTAAATACAATATCCTAGCTTCATATCGCAGCTGGCGCACAGACTGTGGAGCTCATTAATCAATGCCTGGCCTGTACGTGCAGAGGCATTCTACCGCTTTAATTCTACCTGAATGTCTTTGACGTCCTTCTCAGCGACCGCCTGCAGCGGGTCAATAAAGTTCTGCTTCACATCAATATCCAGAGAGTCTTTGATCTCGGCCATCCTCTTCATCGACTCCCCAATGTCTGTTAGTGCCCCACCTGTAGTTCACACGGTCAAAATACCAGCATTAGGGAATGTGGGACATTGTGAGGCATGTTAATAATAATCGTTAGCCCTGTACTAAGATTCATGGGCACCCCGTTATTTGAACATACATCATAACGTACATCTCTCTTTCACCCTGTATCTTATCCTTTAACTGCCTCCACTTTTCTTACCAAAGTTGGTGTCCTCTCCCATATCCCGTCCATACTTAGTCATGCACTCCCCCAGGAGGCCCTCAGGCTGGGGGTAGCCCGGACTCTTGACCTGCCCACGCATTTTGGACACTGTGTTGAGCATGGACAGTTTAGCTCTTGTAGCCGGGTTGGGCTGGAGGTACTCTGATGTTTTACTGATGACTTCCACCACTGCTTTGCTGGTAACATCTGCTCTCTGGTAGCACAGGATATAGAAAGACAATCATTTATATGTGTGCATATGATGAGTTTTATGCCTCATGAGTCATCATTTAACAAGTTTGACTAAAGTTAAAGAAAAGAACATATTCTACATGGTTATAGTAATCCTTACACAAAATCCCCAATTTGAATTTTTTATTTTTATAAGTCAACTTTCTTCAATAAAGATCCCTCGCCACTTTGGTCAACATAAATACATGTAAGCAGCAGGCTTATTCAATAAAGACATAAAATAGTGATGAAATAACAATAGTGCCCTTAGGCTTAAATCAACATCATGCTCAAACAGAAACAAGGCTCTGGAGTTATAAGTTTAGATCCCATTAGCTGAAAACAATCTTACGCAGTAACCACTAGAATGTAATTCTACAAAATAATAATATTAGTGCAGCCTAATCTAGGGGTGAGGGAAAAATCGATACAGCATTGTATGATGATATTTTCCGTGGCAATGCTGTATCGATACACAGAAGCCAAGTATAAAAAAAGAAGAAGAAAAAAGCTAAGCAGCATTTTAACGCTTATTTAGATTTGGAATGTCAATGTTAGAAATTAAACTTTGAACTATTTGGTACAGCTCTAATGTTTAGTGTATACATTTTCTTAAAATGTTTTACCTTGTTAATCATTTTGTAAGATGGAAAAGTGCTCCATTTATAAAAGATTATTATTATTATAAAATGTATGTATGTTACCCTCTCAAGGTCCTTGAAGTCTTCATCCAGTTTGGTTCCCTCTGCACCTCCAACCTTCTCACTCACCAGCTGTGAACACAGAACATTCAGGGTACTGAAGCCGAATGATGGATGAATACTTCTAGGATTCCACATGTTGTGCTCCGTGACTAAATTGACAATCTACACACATGGTCATATGAGAAAATAAATGACTGATGAAACCCTTCAAACTTGTATTCATAATATTGTGAATTTTTTTGTTAACCGTCTTCCACTGCATTTCCAAGTTGAAGGCTGACTACAGAATACTGGATCAGGTCTGCTCAAGGACACTTTAACAGGGAGAAAACCTGTTGTCAAAAGGGATTTAACCAGACCTTCACAACTACACTGCGCTCTGTTTCCAAACTTTAATGGATATATAACCAATTCCGTTTTTCCCCGGGCCTGGTTAACACAATTCTCAAATTCCAAGACATACCCATGTTTCCGTCAGTGGAGGAATTTTTAATCAGCGTGAGGGAATAAATACGGAAAACTGGACTTTCCTCTCTACAGAGAACCTCCGTTCCATAAGGAATTCTATTAAATGTTTTTCCATCAAGTCAGCACACACATTGCAGTCTCGTACACTAAAAACACATCCATGGATACTTTTACTAAACACACACACACACCAAGTTTATCTTGCTCTCAATTCGTAACCTGACTCACACATGGCACATACGTTCTCCATTTCTCATCCAGAGCAACAAACTCTAAAATCCAGTCAAGTTGGCTGGCAGGCCAAACAGAGACTCATTGTACGGGGTGTGTGTCATTTGGTTCAACTCCGTGCAGCTGTCAGTCCAACAAATAAAGCTATGACCAGATGGATCAATCAATCAATTACTCTAGTTTGTACAATAAACAGGCTTGGTAAAGTTGTTTTGCATGAAACAGTCAGTGGCTCTGAAAATACCCTAAGCTCTGTTTGCCAATTGATTTATGGGATATAATTCAGCCCCACATGTTCCCTAATTATGAAGTCTAATAAACAGCATTTTAACTGCAATTAATGAATTTCATGGTACCAGATGTGAAGATGTGGCATGTAGATGTGTGAAATCCAAACACACTTTCCGCACCCCATCTGGCTTCCTGAATGCCAGCACTCATTTGGATGTCCTCCATGACCAACAAAACAGCCTCGCCCCGTCTGACTACGGTATGTAATATATGTTGAAAAACTTGTTTTAGTTGTAGGTATGCGAGATTTTGCTTTAAATTATGTTTTCTAAATAAGTTAACTTGTAGCTCAGTTCGTAGGGAGTTGGTTGGGAACCGGAGGGTTGCTGGTTCAAGTTCCCATAGGGACCAAAGTATGGTGGAGGGCTGGTAGCTGGAAAGGTGCCAGTTCATCTCCTGGGCAATGCCAAGGTGCTCTTGAGCAAGGCACCGAACCCCCAAGTGCTCGGGGCGCCTTTCCATGGGCAGCCCCACTGACTTTGACATCTCTCCATTAGTGCATGTATAGGACCTGAGCGTTTGTGTGTAAATCAGTCCTTTGTGTAATGTGTGTCATAACAACAGAGTGTAAATTGTAATTTACCCTTGTGGGACTAATAAAGGATACATTTTTGTTATTAAAAAAAGAGGTGTAAAAAGACAGAGTCATAAACCCATTTGATAGAGAACATGTGGGTTTAGTCTTGTTGGTCATTGACAAAAGCAATATAAATTACATGATGTGGAATAAGCTAAACAGCAATATTTAATACCCTGTGCACAGTGTCAGCAATAGATTGGTGGATTAGCAATTTAGTTGACTAATCTGTTTAATCATTGATTGAATCAAGTATATTTTTATGACGTGGAGCTTCTTAGGCGACTAAGAGAATTGATTATCCTCCTCTACCCTGTTTTATTTCTTTATAGCCTGAATGGCTTGTTGACCAAGCTTGTGCTAATAGAGAGCAGGGTGTTCAGTATAGGTCCTATATGTTAACAAATGGAAGCTAATATTAAATAACATTTCATATTCACTCATGGTTTGATAATATTGCTGTACTGTTAACATACTGACTAATTATGTGTCTACTGGAAGATGGTTTGAGCAGAGTGTTCACATAACTAGGATTCCATTACACACCCACTAAAAAAAGAGAGAGACGTCACTTGCATGTGACAGTGTTGAGCCAAAGCAAGGAACTGTTGCAAGGCAGGTGTCATTAAAACATAAGCCACCTGTTTTACAGCCCATGTCTTGTTGAGCTTCATGTTTGTGTTGGAGGGTTTAATCTTAATTTAACTATCTCAGGAGCCATCAGTTATATTTCGTTCTTAAGAGGGATAAGCACCAGTTGAAATTTCGAAGCACAAGACAAACCTGATTCAATAAATCCAGATTTTCAGACTACTTTGTATTTTTTCCTTTTCAGTTTTAAATGGATGCTACATCTGTCACACTAGGGTTGCTCTGATCCGATATTAAGATTGGATATCGTCCCCAATATTGACAAAATAGCTGGATCTGGGATTGGAAAAATGAACAGATCTACGGACTGAACAGGTTGTTGTTTTTATTTCTTTTCCTCTGTCACAGCACATCCTACGGCATTCGTCAACAGCACATGTGTTGCATGCTGGAAAAGTTGAATTGACCATAACAAAGTACTATACTACCAAGCATATGCAAAAGCACCATGCAAATTCAATACAATACATCTATGTTATTTTGTCTGAGTTAGACAAGTAATGATTAGTTAGGAAAGTCTGGTACATTTAGTCTCTTCCAGATGGTGGAAGGACGGTAAAAAGGTATACAGTTAATTATTAATCAACGACGGTATCGGATCGGTATCGGGTATTGACGGATACACAAAGCCCAGGCATCAGGACTGAAAAAGTCGGTTCAGTGCATTCCTATGTCACACTGGTAGTGTAACAAGACAATTGGGAGTATTCCAAAATTAGATGTTCAGCTATGTCACAGTGTCACCAAACTTAAAATCATGAGCATTGAATGTCACTCTAATAGTCAATGATTCAGGGCCTGTATGGCACTATGGTTTCTTCATATGTTACGAGATAAATACTGGACTAGAGATCATAACTTTTCTGCGATACATTAGAATATAGAAGTGTTGAAATACATTTGAGTACACATAAACATCTTAAAAATATATGTAATGATACTATCCATGGCTCACAGGTTCAGTTATGTTGTTGAAAACAATAGGAGACGCAGCTGAGTTGACTTTGAACTAGCTGCAGTATCACCACAACACATGAGCCAAGTGTTTTGAAAACATTGTGTAATCCAGCACTTTAGAAATAGCCAACATAACCATCACTTTGGGGTATTAGCTAACACTTGCGTGGTTTATCTACCTGCTGTTTAACATACCAACAAAACACGAAGAGACCAAGCACTAGAAACTCATCCTCTCAATGCCTGACTGCTGTGTCAGTCATAAACTTCGACAAATTAACGTTAGCTGCTCTTATAGATAGATGGATAGATCGATAGATGTTTATTGATCCCAAGAAAAATGGGAAA
>NC_045744.1:29701224-29717477 GCF_008692095.1 Etheostoma spectabile
ACAGCAGCAAAATCAGTCACAAAGCAAAGAATATGAATATATAAATGAAATACTAGGAAAAATATACATTCATACAATATACAGGAAATAATATGAATAAAATAATATGTACAGGAAGGGAAAACAAAAATGTGCAACTGCTTAAATAATATGCTAAGATATATGCTAAATGTAAATAAACCAATTGTGCAGGTTGCACATACTTGTTAAATTAATTCTAAATGTACTTGTTAAAAATTAATTCAGTGAACTTTCAACATATTTTAGTGAATATTGCTAATTTTGAATAGGGGACAGTAACTTTAGTGCTTCAACATGACGTCAGGACAAAAACCTACTGTGTAGCTAGCGATAAACCAAGGAAAAGTTACCGTTGCGAACGCCAATTTGCTAACTCTCTAGCTAGCTAGATTAGTAGTAATGTTAGTTAAAGTAGCTAACTTAAGGGGGTTGGCGTTATCTTTGAGCCACAACACATTCGACAGTTGTTTAACGCTAATAGCTTAATAACAATATAACGTTAGCTCGTAACGTTATACTTTTCAAGTATAAAGCGTTTCATATAAAGTTAAATTAGTTAACTAAGTAGCGTTAGTGTTTATCGTTAACGCTAGCTAACTACCCATAACATTTTCACTTTGGCTAACTAGCTAACGTTAGCTTGAAACTAGCATAAATTCGCAATAAAAGTAATTTTAGCTAGCTTAGTTAGCTAAGTTTGGCTAAGCTACCAAAAGTTGGGCTCTTACCTGACTCGCTTTGTAAAATTGCTTCCTTAACCCTGCAACGGACATCTTGCACCGACAATGTTGCCACCTGGACCTCGACGGGGAAAATGTAATTAGAAGTAGTTGCTCTGAGTTTGTAGTTTACAGCAAACACAGCTAGCAGCCGAGCAACACGTCTTCAAACTTTGCACCGTAGATGTGAAACTTGCTAGGCAACCACAATTTCCTGGACCCAGCTGCATGTGGGAGGCTCCTCCATCCTGGTGGATAAAGTGAGTCCATACACATGCACACACACGCACGCACGCCACACACACACACACACACACACAACACACACACACACACACACACACCACCACACACACACACACACCACACACACACACACACAACACACACACCACATCCTTCTTTGCAAATGACTTGAAATGAATTAATTGCTGACACACTGATGTCAAACTCATACGCTTTCAATGGCTTTACAAAAACACACACACACACACACACACACACACACACACACACTTCAATGAAGGTTCAGAGAAGCTCAGACTGCTTCCAAGGTAGAATTTAAGTTTTACATTCAACTTTAAATGTTTGACAATAATATTTCATTTACGATATATGACTTAGAAAAACAGCAAATCCTCATACTGAAGAAGCTGCAACCAGTATATGGTTAGATTGATATATTACTTTAATGATCAGCTGTTTATCAGAATTGTTGTCATTTGATGAATAGACTTCTAGTTGCACTTGTCGACATGGAAGGAACACAGTGTGCACACACCACAAATGCTAGTCTGTGATTCCAAATTTGAAATTCAGTGGTTGTATTCATTTACATTTACAGAAGCAGGATTATAATATCAGATCAGTAATTTTCGAGACTGAGTAGACGTCGGAGCAGTCAACAATATGCAAAAACCCATCATCATTATCATAAACATGAAAGCCAACTTCATGTTCAAATAAGACTCATTTAAACATTTCAAAAGAAAAAGAAACCATTTATTACATTCTTAAAACCACATATAATGTATCCCATTGGACAACAATATTTATCGAGCTGTGTAACTCAGTTACTTTTGGACTATTAATAGACCTCTTGTACATTTTGTCATACAGGGAAAGAGAAGGGAGACAAACTACTCTTTTTTGTTTTTTACCTAATCTTTTTTTAATAAAAAAAATAGATCACTGACTTTTCAAGACAAAAGTGGAGACACATAATGAAAAAGGTGGCTGAAAGACAAATGAAAAATCACAACAAAAACAAACATTTAACCCTTATAATGAATTCATATTTAAGTCTAAATGATTTATTCACTGGTGTTGATTTTTTTATTTTTATTCCTACGTTTTGTAAATTTGACGTCACGATATTAGAACAAATGGGAAGGGGTTTGACACTTTGTGAGTAACATTCACAAAAATAGAACTTACGTCCACAGTGATTATGGTTAAGGGTCTCATATTAGGTGCAAAGGTGTGAGGAGCACGGGGCTGAACAAAGACACTAGTAATATAAGGGACAAGAGACCACAGCCAGCTCCCTGAGAGGCAGGTACTCAGACTCTGCTCAAGAACGTCACGGCACCCCGAGTAAGACATTATCATCATCATCTCAGTGTGCTAGCAACCTTCAGAGAGCGTGGGATTTACGTGCATGAAAAATGTAAACAGTCATGGGTGACAGATATTGAATACAAAACAAAAAATAATAAAGCAGATCGACTGAAAAGTCGTACTGGCATTGAGGCTCAACTCAGGGGGGCAGCTGGTAGCTCTGTCTGGCCTTAGACTAGTGTCCAGTGGGGAAGAGGAAAGTACAAGTGCTTGGTGTTTGGGACTGAAGGAGATAGGAACAGCAAATGTACAAAATAATACAGTTGTTCCAACCAGCGTGGAGGGTTTATGATACATATTTTGGATCATCATCTTTCCGGCCTGTAACCAACTGAAACATTATGAGTAAAAGACGATTATACTACACAAACTGTACTGACTGCTGGTTAGAAACAGGTAGGGAAACCCTGTGTATTTTATTATACAGTTCATGAAGTCATCTCTTGCTCTGCTTTTGTCTTTTTCTTAGTGTCCTTGTTTGTCCTCTTGTCTTTTGAGCCGAGGGTGGCGGCGCCAACGGTTTCTCAGTTTAAATGCAAAACCAAGGCAATGTTTGTCCATCTTTGTTTGGGGGACACTGCCCCACCTGCTGTGTCGCGTCTGCAAAGCCAACAAGTGTCTTGCGTCGTAACCGCGCCTAACCCGGCTGGATTTGCTATCAGGGAAAGAGGGAGCCGTTGCCACGGAAACCTGAGAGTACTGTCAAAAGAGAGGAAGTTGTCCAGAAAACGATTTGAGTCCAAATATGAGTTTTCCTGAAATATCCGTCTTTATCTCTATCTCTTACAATGCACTTTTCTCTCCCTTTCTCTCTCAACTGAACTCACACATTCTAACTCTACATATAGTCATCTATTTACATTTTTATTTAAAATATTTGTTTATAAATGTGTATATAAATTAAAGATAATTTCATCTTGTCCTGTCTCTAAGTGGCATTTACAAGGAAAGGGGTGCGTGGGACTGAGGTTTCTCATTGCTTTACACGAGTTTACAAAAAGGCAGCACCGAACACCGTCTAAATGTGTGGGAAGCTGGTTCTCAGCTGACTAAAGAGGTCAGCCTAAGCCGTAAGTCATATCCTATCTGTGTGTTTCTTTTTATATCAGAGAAAATTTCTCTTGGTCCCTAATTGATGGTCAGTACAAGGATATTGTCTGCATGAATATGCATGTGTACCAAACTGAGATGTATTAGCCTAATATAGAAAGAAATATCGACTAAGAGCTGTATTAATACACTCACTGGCGAATCAACACAACTTCATTCTAATACTTTATGTAAAACTCTATCTCAGAGTGGCAGGTTTGTACATTCACTGTTGTTGGGATCTGGCTTGTGCACTGGTGCTTATTGGTGAGGTACATTCATATCTGGTTGGGGGATCCTCAGTGGATCTGATGTTAAACAAGTGTTAAAGCTTGGAGCTGTATTATTAGGATGCCCATCCGCTTGTTAATGCTACAATATGCAGAGGACCGTGAGCATGTGGGGTCTGTAGTGTAAGGTGCTTTGCCTGCTGGGAAAGTGGAGAACTACTTTGGGATCATTGGTGAAGGAGTATTTAAAGTTCTGGATTGTCTCATAACTGCTGGTCATTGAGCTTCAACATCTCTATCCTTCTCTGTCTCTCCTTTTTTGCTTTCCTACTTCTTAATATACTCTGTCCATCTCTCTTATTTGTCTAACGGTCTGTCTGTCTGTCTAGCTGTTGGTGGAGTCCGGCAGAGACATCTCGCTGCCAAACACTTCCCGGTACAGTGGTGGGAAACTGTACGCGGTATCTGGGTGGACCAAACGGAAAAACTCAAGTTTATCAACGTGGAGGTTGCAGATAGACTTCATTGTGGGCAGCTTGGACACCATCTGTGGGGACAGAAGATACACAAAAGGTTAATTCATGAATATGTGTCTTTTTACGTGTGTACATTTGCATGTGTTCAGGAAGAGCTGGGACTGCTAATACCTTGTCCAGTTTCTCGTCTGAAGCACCACGCTTGTGTAGACTGTGCTGCAGAGCCAGGTAGACTTTCTCCTGGAGCTTCTGAACCTTTTGGCCTTCTGTTAGCCAGGGTCGATCTACAGGAAAGAAAATACAAACACATTAACGTACAGTTTTGCTTCTCCTTAAGTAGCTTTAATCTACATTGTCCGGCAGTATAAGTTCCATGTTAGCTCCAGATTGACAAGTACACTGAGTGAAATATTCAAATCCCAGACTTTCTTTAATGGCTGCCCCATTCAATCAAATGGAAATATATGCGAAGTCTTACACATCGTTTAAACACATTTCCCAAAATTCAGCCCGACATATTTAATATGTTTAAAAACGTATTAAATAAGGTTTACTATAATGAACAACTAAAGGCCCTGAACACCCACACAGGTGTTTATAGTTAATGTGGCTGATTGGACCTTTTCCAGGTTAAACTGAGAGATTGACATCTTCCTGAGTCCACTGTCACCTAAGGTTCACGGGCATCGGAAAAACATTTTCCCCAGTGAAAAGGTCATCATTCACGTCACTTCCTGTGGGGATCAGAGGTGAGAAACTGGGGCAACATTTTGCTAAAAGAGTTTCGCAGTTGGTTGACGCGTTGTTGACAACTGACGTATAAAAACACAACCGACAATCGTTAGAAACCTTTCCTAAATATAGAAAATTCACGCATGCATGTGATATATTTTGCCAACGTCCACAATGTGCTATCGATTTAGGTAGTAGTCGTCCATTGGCTTCAACAGAGTAACTTAAATCAGTTATAAAAGTTGTGTGCTATTGCCAGTAACAAGAAAACCAATTCAAGTCAAGTAGGCCTATGTTTTGAGCTCTTGTACAAACTGTAGTGAGGTAAGTAATGTGTAATTGAAGAGCTTTGGGGTGGTCCTTTGCTAATGTGGCCTCCATGTTTTCAGACACCTGATGCTGTAGGCTACGCCCAACAGTTGGTGGCAGTAAAGCAACAAGTTGTTATGCCAAACTCCAATATAACCAAAGAAGAAGAATACGCATGCCGACTGTCACTGCCCGATGTGAGTGCAGATTTGAGTCGCGCATGATCAGATTTAAACGGCTTACGGCATAACGTGTCATAGGCTACTGAAATTTGTGAAATCCATGAAATAATAAACTCTTCTTATTACAAACAATAACAGAAGAAGGAAATGATTTCAGAAATGTTTTAGCTATCTATGGTTGTTTGATTGCTAATGTTAGCTCAAAACGCCATTCAACTGACAGCCTTTGTTGCGTTTGATGCTAACTTGTTGCCAGCAGTGAACCAACTTGGTTAAGTTGGTCCATTTTTACTGTATTGACATTACAAAAGTCTCTTGTTAGCATCTCGTATGCTACTTGTCACAAAGTGACGCATGCGCGACTCAAATCTGCACTCGACTCACATCGGGCAGTGACACCGACCATGTGAATGCTGGCAGTCAAAAGACCAACATAATCACGGGGCCGATCCCTGATATTCCCGTGTGGAATGAACGCACCATTTGTGTTGTTGCACCTATTAGGGAATATGTGACCTAATAAATTCCCATCAAAGCTCCAGCCCACCTTCCACCCGAAAATAATCTAATCAACCAGAATAACTGAAAACACATAATGGTTCTTCAGAGGCTTTAAGGTCTGTGAGTTCAAACAATGTTTGGCTTCACAGGAGGCTTCTGCTTTCAAAGATGTTCAGAAGTATTTAAGATATGACGTCATGTACTTAGTCCTTTCTTTGCTTTCTAAAGTCAGAACTTAGACACATGGCGAATAGTGACCAGTTATAATGAAAACCCTTCACAAATTAGTGAAATAATCCACAATAACAAATTGAAAATCTACATGTGTGACACATCTACAACAACTTCACTTCTTCATGAACATGTTTGTGTGAGTGAGAAAGAGATAAAGGAAAAAAAACACTCACCAGGAGAAAAAAGAACGGCAGCGCTAAACAGAGCCATCTCCTCGTCTGACAGCTGTAGACGGCAGAATCCTTTTCCCAGATCAAACACCGCGCTGACCAGGTCATCACAACCTGCGTAAAGACAGGAAATCAACACATTAATATACAACAATAATCACTTGAAGAATGTATTAATGCTGCCAAACTGAATTAACGGACCCAGGAGATACCTGGGATGATGAGGAACACATTTCTTTGTCTCACAGAGAAACTGCTGTATAGACTGACATAATATATATTTTTTAAAATGGAACAATTTGGGTAATTTCCCCTTAAATGAGTTTATCACAAAGTTTACTGGTGTGATTGTTTTTTCCCATTAGGCTGCTTTGGTAATAAAACAGTTCTGGTGGTACTAAAGAGGCAAGATAGTGCTTCAGAAATTCAACCTCCAGCTGGAGGCTTTCCATTTTATCTCTTTAAAACCATTTCTGGTCTTAATGAACTGCTATTGACAAGATTGAAGCTGACATTATTGTCTTAGAGTCATTTTATCAACAAATTACCAGTCGGGTCATTTAAAAAAGCCAATCAGCCAATGCAGAGGTATCTCGTTATGAGGCATTTTCCTAGGCATTCATGGTCACAGTGCGTGTGAAAAATAATCTCTTAACTTAGATAAAGAGTGATAAACGCAAGAGGCCTTCATGTGTCACCCTGTCAAACATCTGATTGCTTTAGAGCTTACTAAACTACATCTGATACTCACCAAGGGCTTTGAAGAACTGAGCCGGGGCAAACTTCCCATTGAAGAAAATAGTGCTGTTGTTGACGTTGAAAGCTCGGCACATGCGTATCAGCAGGACCTCCAGGCAGCCTGGAAGGGAAGGCACAGGTTGAGACATTAGACACAGAAAGATGGAAAAAGAAGAGGAAGGGGAAAGGGAGGGACAGAGAGTGGCAAAGATGCTCCAACAACAAAACAAAACAACACAACAAAATGTAATAAATAAAATTAAACCCAGATTGGTGCACAGCATATATAATATTTTTTAGCCAGGATAACATGGATATCCACAAAGTTTCCACAAAGATTGACATAGAGTAAATGCATTGACAAATATATGCAATTATATGCAAGTTAGATGAGTAAGTAATTTGTTTTTCAAAGGCAAAGGTAGAGGGTTGGAGACAAAAATAAACAGGAAGGAACTAAAGTCAGCGGGTTCAGACTTTATTTACATTGAAAGAATGAGCTCGGTTAATTAAGTATTTGAGATGTGAGCATTTTTAGACACTGACCGGCTTTCAGCAGTATAATCTGATCATTCTGGCACAGGTCCATGAAGCCTGCGATGCGTTTGGCAAACTCCACCACACATTGGATGGCATTAGTGATGTGGTGTGCACACTGCTGCCACATCCACTCAGCTGACTGGAAAAAGGGACAAAAATAGAGTGTTACAAGTCAATTGACCTCACTTAAGTATAGTAGTTATTCACTACTTGTGCTGTTTGGATTTTTTTGTGTGAAAATTACAGATTTGATTTGCCTACACACTGAAAAACAATATACTGGCAAAGTAGGCCAATTACCTTTTCTTTTCTTTTTGATTGATATTGTATTTAAAGCTATAGTGCGTAGTTTCTGTCGCCCCCATGAGGCCTTCTAAGTTATGACAACAACACCGTCGGTCCAGCCACAAGCCTTAGGTGACCCTGCGCACCACCCCCACTCCCCCACCCCCACGCAGTTGCTAGTAGTGTTTAACCCATCCTATCAAGGAGGTCACAAAGGATTAAAAATACATTGACTCTTCAGAAGAGGTAAATATCTTGGAATTTTTAAATCCTCTTCGTCTCCAAATAAACAGCGAATGACACTGAGTTGTTATTCTGATCTAGTATTGATACATTGCTATAAAGTCATGTGACACCAGCAGACTTCACACACACACACACACACACACACACACACACACACACACACACACACACACACACACACACACACACACACACACACACACACACACACACACACACACACACACACACAGGGGGTTTAAAGTGTGCATCCTGTACCTTGCTCTGATAGGCACGCGTTTCTTCAGGTGCGTATTGGATCCAGGTGAATCTCTTCATGTCTTCACTGCTGTACTGACACGTCTCTAAGTGAGACTTAACAATACCCTGAGTCATGCGCTCTGTGAAAGAAAGAAAGAAAAAGCACACATAAACAAGCATCAGTGTTGTTTGTAGTGGCGGCAGGTTGGAGTGTAAGTGGGATTATTTACATATCCACAGATCATGTCCGTGAGACCCTGAATACCTAGATGCTTTGCATCAGTTTGCCACTGATGCCCCCAACACGACTAACGGCTCATCTACTAATTTTATTTATTTCTGTTCGGATCTTTTCCACCTCCTGCACTTACAATACCCACCAGTCACAATATTTATTCACTGCTTCCTTTAAAAGTCCCCCGAGCCCTATTCAAAGCCTGCTTGCAGTTTGTTGTTGCCAGCAACCATAATTATGTTAAATGAAAAACAAATTTATTCTTCTTCAAGGCCTCCAGAGACACCTCTCTAAAAATGCTTGTGCTTCCTTACCTCTATAAATACCCCTACACCACCATCTCTTCGCCTATCCCTGTGTTTGAGCTTGTACTCTTGCATGTCTCATGCCTGTCTCATGTTGTGTGGTTCCTGCTTGTTTTGCCCATCCAACCTTGTCCTTGTCCTGTTTTGCTGTCCCATCTGCCATGTACCAGTCTGGTTCTTCCTTTTTTTTTTCATAACATATTTATGAGATACAGTATGTCCTTGTGCTTCATCTTTGTTTGTTTTCATTGAATCCATCTTTTTTTACAAATTAGATTTGCCTTAATTTCATTGAGTTTAATTTCCTTTATAATTGACTCTATTTCCTATGATAAAAGTAGAGATACCTACATAACCAATAGTATATACTATCTTACCGTAAATTGCTGTTATTAAAAGTCAACACTTATGGAACATGTTTCACAAGAAAAGGAGTAATGAACTTAACTGTTCAGTGAGTGATTTCATGTCAAACAGTTAGAAGAAATGTTGAGTTTGCATGAAGAGCATGCAGCGGGAAATTACACAAAAAAGCAATTAAAAATATAAAAAGGAGACCTCAAAAATAAATGCCTGTCTGGCTTATAATATCCTGCAATTCTCTCTTAATTTAATTCAATAAAAGCCCCAACCGACATTTGAGGTTTAATGGTATTCTTGTACACACTGTGTTTCTGTAGGTAATGAGTGAATAAAAGAAGAAATGATGTGTTATTTATCATAATCAGTACTCACCAAGGTCTGTTATTGAGCAGTCATCAGGCAGATGGTCCAGCAGTGCATGTGTGTGTCCCAGCAGCGGGTGCGTGTGGGAGTGTGTATGCAGGAGCTGGATCCCGTTGCTGTCTGGCCCGTCCAGCATAGTCTGCCGCGGGGAGTTCTGATTAGACAGGGATGAGGGAGAGGAAGACGAGGACGATGAGTTGGAGGTGTTCCCAGTGCTGGCTCCGCTGCCGACCACCTCCAGGCTGCAGTACTTGCTGGCCTCCTCGGGGGTCAGCGGCAGGTCAAACAGGTCAGGCAGCGCTGCGATGTCATCCAGGTCGCTCAGGGTGGAGCCGCCGCTGCTGTAGGACCGGCTCAGAGCCTCTTCGCCATCCTCCACGCCACAGACGGCGTCCTTCTTGGGTAAAGACAGAGCAGTGGGGCCCCCGCCTGCAGAGCTCACACACTCCTGGGACTTCTGGTGTTTTTGCACTTCAGCGTAGAGGCTGTCACGCTGCTTCTTGGACATCCGACCAAACTTAACCGCTGCAGAGACAAAAAAGTACATTAAAGTAGACAAACAGACAAAGAAAACAATTCATAATCACCTTACGCTGTAAATGTTAAACATATTTTATTCATGTGGTTTTTTTTTTAGTGCAGAGATTTTGCAAGTTTGGTTTAGCCAAACTTAATGAATTTCACATCTGGTTTCTACATGTCACCTCAATCAAATTGCAAAATGATGTTCTTTGTGTGCCACTTTATCTATACTGTACTGTATGTTCCAGTCCTTATATACAGTTTGCATGACAGTCAACGCCTTTTCAGTCTGTATACTATTTTTGTTTTCTGTCAACAACCTAAAAAACAGGGCAACAAGTGGCGAGCCGTGCTACAACGGCTAATGTGAAACTAAGCGCTAAGGTTTTCAACTGCTCCTGGTATCAGCTTTAAGTTAACAACACACATATTGGGATTTGCTGGAGAAACACATCTACTACACGTCCCATGTGTAATAGGAAGGTGAAAAAACTCAGCTCACTGCTGAATGTCATGGTTAATGGAAGTGTGTAAAGATGATAGAGTGCGTAATAAACAGTAATAAACCAATCAGAGTGACATCTCCCATTCCCTTTAAAAGCCAGGCACGTTTGTACCTTGGCGCATTTCTATTATGATGATGGATTTGCACTGTAATATTTTTATATGTAATCTTTTGCATGTGTGTGTGCTGCTGCGCTTCCCTGTGTGTGTAACAAGCCTAGTGTGTGCGCGCTGTGCATGAGCCTAAGCGCATTGCACTAATGCGCTGTTAAAATATTATTGACCAATATTTTGTTGGTCAATGGCGCAATCACTTCCCAATGCTTCACGATAGCAAATACTCCAAGAATTCTGAACACACCTCCCTGTAAGACCAGCACGCCCATGGGCGCAGGTGCATGTGCTATTTAAACAACGTGGGCGCAGGATGGGTGCAAGAAAGGGACCTTTGTGTGTGTTTACCGTCTCTGCTCATGCCCAAAGCAAGACACTTTTGTAGGCGGCAGTGCTGGCATCGGTTACGGTTAGTTCGGTCGATCAGGCAGTTCCTCTGGCGGGAACACGAGTACATGGCATTGTTCTGCTGGCTGCGACGGAAGAAACCCTAAACACACACACACACACACACACACACACACACTGTAAATGACATGGACAGTTGAGGTAAAACAGATTGGTTGAAGTAAAGTTTGGAAGCCTGGTTTACTCCCTGTGTTTTCTCCTCACCTTGCAGCCTTCGCAGGTGATGACTCCATAGTGGATTCCTGAGGACTTGTCCCCACAGATCTTACAGGGGATGACCTCGATCTGAGCTGCAGGAGCACAAACAACGTCGTCGAGAGGTCAGATCTACTATACATACAAAGTGGACTAAAGTTAAGACCATCAGTCAACATCTGCTTAGCGAAGTGCACATTTACATCTTCTGCTTGTTTGACACGACTGAGTCATACTGTGAACCATGGTCAAAAACAAGTAATATCTAAACAATAACATGATATCTGATACACTCACTCAGACATAACACACACTCCCACATAAGCCCATATTTGACAAATGAGCGGCAGACTTTATCCAAGATTTTGTCAATGATTTTCTTTATGAATAATATATATTTTTTAACTGATAAGGAACTGAATGGACTAAGAGTAATGTTTGCTTCTAATCCTCCTTGGTTTGAGCTCAGGTTGTACCTGGTCTAGCTCTCACCACACCTAATTCATGTTTTTTTGTGTTGTATTTGAAAGGGCCTCTATCGCTTCTGGTGTTACCATAGACTGTAAAAAAGAAAAGTCTATGGGTGTTACCCAGTAGTCACTTACGTGTCTCTTATCACTCTCCATTCATTTGTAGCCCTTTGGGTATAATGTCACAAAACGTATCAATCTCCAATGGCATGCTAATGATATAGCTGTACAGTTAATCTCTCTTAAATCTGAAAAGATGGCGGAAGCATGATCACAACAATGACCCTGTGTTTAATCTTCGTTTGAAGTGCTGATTGTAACAGAACTTCTTCCTGCTTAATGATTTTATTAAAATAGTGGATCCTTTAACTCAGTTAAACACGCTGGATTTTGATTCTCTTTTCCTGGTCATTAATATTGTGCTATCATGCTGTCCTTTGTATCTTCTGTAGACATTAAAAAGGTCGCCCATGCTATCTTGTCTCAGCTAGACTGCTGTCACTCTATGTACTCTGAGATATATTAGAAGGCCATCTCTCTGCCTCCAGTTGATACAAATGCATCCGCAGAGGGTTTTTTTTAACCATTTCTATTTCATTTGGCTATGTTACATCTATCTTTGCCTTCCTTCGCTTCGCTTGGAGTTTCCGATTTAGTTTTATAAGATTTTACAGACAATGTTAGAAGGTTTAGACACATACAGTAGATACATTTCACGTCCCCTTTGAGTCCAAGTACAGTCTTGTAGTCCTAGAAGGGGGGACGGTGACTTTAAAATCTGAAGAAATCATGTGTGGATGCCTTTAACATAACCCTTTTTTTTCTTTTGAACTTTGCTGTCTTTCACATTGTTTTGTAAAACACGTTATTAATGATTTTTTATCATTATCATTAGACATTTCTTTACACATTTTACAAACTGTAACAGAGACTTTGCACCAGAGTGTAGAAATCAAAGACAAATATCAAAAACATCTTGCAATGGGTAAAGTGAGTGAGCAACAATGTAGCATCACTGAAGTCACATACATTTGAATTGCTTTGTTTAATAATGGCAACGGCCCTGCAGACAAACTGTCCCTTAAAAAGCACATGCAGTACAAGTCAATTGGCATTAACTGTGTTTGTCTGCACCCTTCATGTGGCCCCCATGAGGGAACAGAGCACACAAACAGATAGGGAGTCACATGACACTCGCACACATGACACAAACACAGACTCCTTCTTCCTTAACCGAGAAAGAAAACAGCAGCTACAAAGATAGCAGTTTCTCAACCCTGCATCAGACTGATCTACAAAATGTCATTTGTAAAACTTAAGGATGTATGGAAAACCACTTTTCTTAATGTGTTTGAGGCAGAATTGTTGCACTCTTAAGTACTGGAAAACCCAATATATATATATATATATATATATATATATATTATAAACTCAGTATGTTGCCCTTTGCTGTAATAACAGAGTCAGCTGTCTCTTCTCTCAAACTGTTGATTAAGATACTCAAACTTATCAGGGCAGCTGCAGGCATGCAATGGAAAGAAATAGCTCCCTCCCTCCTTTCGTCTCAGGTTCTTTCCACCCCATCCTCGTCTCATGATTACATAACTGGTCTGTGAGCATTCCTCACAACACTCATTGAGTAGGCTCAGTCTAGCAACACTGACACCCCGCCCTCCCCTCTGATTCTCTCTTTCCTGCTGGCTGAGCGGCGTTCGCAGCCTCCTCGGTATTGGCCGAGTGTTCCGTCACTCTGGCGCAGTAGCCTGTCAGCCCATGTGCACATTCTGTCCTACTGACACACTTTCCCACTGCAGGAGGAGAGGGAGGAGGGACCCATGCATAATCCTGACTTTCCGCAAACCAGTTTTAAGGTGGAGCCAAACATTGCTTGGATTTCCCCTTTCAAACGCTTCCCTGATTAAATCACACAACTGGCTATGTTACATAACAGCATAATTAACCAAGCAAGGCGATGGTAATAAGCCAAGACAAACTGGACTAAATCAGTTTGGTTAACGCCCAACACAGATCTTCACTGATTTACCATGAGACTATTTCCGTATGGACTGATTTCTATGCAAAAATCAAGCACTCCACTGTTTTGTTAATGATGAACCACGTTTGATTTGACCGTAGTAGCTCATAGCATACCTTGCAAGAGTCCACTCAAGACAGACATACTGTACTCTGAACTTGACTGTCTGCTACTCACCCCACTCCCTGTCTTTGACATTGAGCCTCTGCTTCAACCCGATCTTTTCTTGTCCTGTGCTGAGAGCCAGAGATACACCGCCGCCCAGCCGCCCACCACTATTGCTACAACCACACATCCATGCTTTCTCACTCCTCTTCTCTGACACTCTGCAGATATCCAGGCTCAACCCAGGTAACTGAAAGATTACTATCCAGTTAAACTAATTACCTACATACAATGAATACAGTACAGGAAATTAACAGGGACGTCTTAGGGACGACCTATAGCGCTGAACCAGTAGAGACAAAAATAAACAGGGCTGCAGCTCACAATTACTCTATTATTGTGAAGAAAATGGAGTAGCTAAATGGAGCCTTGCTGGGTCTTTGTGGTGATCACATACAGGTGCTCTTTGGACACTTTGCATGGGTACAATCTGCTTTCAAATGCAAGACTCCTTCCAAAACAATCCAAGGCACACTGTCGGGTTTGTGACAACATGAAAATGCCTATATTTTCCATGGCAACATGTATTTAAAATAACCAACACAAGTCTTCTTCAGGGTCATTGTCAGCAGTAGCTTGCACAACTATGTTGTGTTACACTAATTAGTGGCGTGAGAGTGTATTTCTTTATCATTTATATTTTATGAATTGATTACTCATTATCCAGTATTGTCTTTATTACAGTTGGGTCATATCCAAATTTTGATAATGTCAAACCTTCTCCCTATTTATACAGTATTAACGTAATTAAAAATGATGACGTCAGGCTCAGACAACGTCAGGCGTGTGCATCCCCCGTACACTAACACTGAACACTCTCCCTTCTCATTAGGGTGGAACCCCAAATGCTGCCAGACTACAAAAGTCCTGGTCTTCTTCCAGACCTGGGTGCACAACTTGCCATCTTTCCCTCTCTCTCTCTCTCTCTCTTTCTCCTCCACACTGTCATGTGATGGCAACTACACATAAGCATTTTTAGACATTAAATAAATGATATCTAATATTTAATCCTTGTCTCCCGCCCAACCCTAGTCTTGATTAATCCTCCTGTCCAGTTTTCTGTTTACTATCAAATACGAGGAAGAAAACCACCAGATATACACATAGGAGAAGCTAGAATAAGAGCTTGTTCTGCATTGTTGCTTCAAAAGCGACTCATTTTCTGTCTATCTACTGATCTAATAATTGTATAATTCTATCAGCTCTACAGAAGATGCTGCTGTTATGAGATAAACATTCAGTGATAAAAACATTAACATTTAGAGTTTAATTATACATATATTTTTAATCTGCGGGAAATTCTGCGTCCGCAGATTCTGTTTTGGCCCTGACAGTGAGCTTTCTTCGTCGGGCCGATATTATCGGCCGATATTAGGCATTTCCCGATCTATCTGTATTTATAATATTTTAAAACATATTTATTCATTATACAATAATATATGTGTAATTTTTTTAAATATTCATTGATCAGAATCATTTATAATGACAAATAAAAGATTCTGATAAATGATTATTTAAAAAATAAAAACGGACGGTCAACCATGTTATGAGTGTTGGCGTTGCATAGTCTGTCCACCAGAGGACGCTCTACAACGTCCCTGTTAGTGATGGTGTTGCATAGTCTGTCCACCAGAGGACGCTCTACAACGTCCCTGTTAGTGATGGCGTTGCATAGTCTGTCCACCAGAGGACGCTCTACAACGTCCCTGTTAGTGATGGTGTTGCATAGTCTGTCCACCAGAGGACGCTCTACAACGTCCCTGTTAGTGATGGCGTTGCATAGTCTGTCCACCAGAGGACGCTCTACAACGTCCCTGTTAGTGATGGCGTTGCATAGTCTGTCCACCAGAGGACGCTCTACAACGTCCCTGTTAGTGATGGCGTTGCATAGTCGTCCCCAGAGGACGCTCTACAACGTCCCTGTTGTGATGGCGTTGCATAGTCTGTCCACAGAGGACGCTCTACACGTCCCTGTTAGTGATGGCGTTGCATAGTCTGTCCACCAGAGGACGCTCTACAACGTCCCTGTTAGTGATGGGCTGTTGAAAGTCTGTCCACCGAGGACACGCTCTACAACGTCCCTGGTAGTGATGGCGTTGCATAGTCTGTCCACCAGAGGACGATCTACAACGTCCCTGTTGGCGACACTTTTTTTTGTAATGTGTTTTTGTTTCATATCTTACAGTTTCATATCTTAAGATTGTATTTTTATACATTTTATTTATCAGAACTTTAATATATT
>NC_045744.1:29717487-29718831 GCF_008692095.1 Etheostoma spectabile
TCTGTTCTGTTGTGACAATAAAACTAATTATTATCATATTATTTTATTGAGAACTCATAAATAACCACAAATAACTAATGTCAGGAAAATGTGTTTATGGTTTGAAACGCGTTTCTGGATTAAAAAAAAATAAAAAAATACATATATACATATATATATATATATATATATCAGCCGATATATCAGCATAAATAAATAAAATTAAATAACCAAATATTTGTATCGGTATCAGCGTTAAAAATCCTTCATCGTTCGGGCTCTACTTTACAGATATGAAAGATTCAACTGTCTAACAATGCTGATAGAGACACAACGGCAGCAGTGGCCACACTCACATTAATGCAACATTCACCTTTAACCCTGAATGTAAGTGCTGACCTGCACTAAAATACCAGCCGTCTAGGCATCTGACCTTTAGCTGTCTGGAGAGAGTCTGCATTCCTAGAAGGTCAATACCAATCCTGCTTTTTGCCACACTAAATGGCTAAAAGCTGCATGCAGCACTTTGCATTTCTCCCCCAACTAACACATGAACTAAGTCAAAAATGCTAGCGTGATATCCAATAAATGATAAGTCACGCAAACGGCAAACAAAGAACGGTGTTTGAGCAGCGAGACGGCTACTTTGTGAGGTATCCACCCAAATGTCTAACCGTGTTATCTCTACAAAAGGCTAATTGAGTGGGGCTGGATGGGATAGAGAGAGGCAGAGACAAATCACAAGTCTTCACTTCCTGGTATCAAACAGCCAATAATAATCCAGCAGGAGTTGTGTCAATATAGCTCAGAGGGGGGGGAAAAAATGAATTTTGACCCTCCACATAGTCACCATCACATATCACACACACACACACCTCACTTCTCTGACTGTTTTAGAATCTCATAACCTGTTTTAATGCAATTAAAGGCTGTTTGTTTATTACACAAGTCACAATAACCTTCAGTCTAACGCTATGTGCCCTTGGGTAGTCTTTATCCACGATGTTCCACTTCCGGGATTGCTTTCGTTCTGCCAGAAATTCCACCCGGATGTCACTCTTTTCGGATGTCCGTTTCCGGATGTTCCTTATCTTCTCCTTTGTGTTGTAATTTTAACCTCTGGTGGATTTCTGAGGACTATGGTTGACTGCTCTTCAGATCTCTGCAGGGTAAATCCAGACTGCTAGCTGGCGGCCGACGTCTGGCGCTTAGCTCCGCCCCCAGACAATTGTGATTGGTTTAAAGAAATGCCAATAAACCAGAGCACATTTTTCATCCATCCGGGAATGCTGTGTGGACTAGCCAGACCCTCCTCTGCAGGGCTGCGGAGGAAGGTCTGGCAATGGCGTTGACAGTCAATCCATG
>NC_045744.1:29718841-29724521 GCF_008692095.1 Etheostoma spectabile
GGGGGGGGGGTGGCAGTTGCTCAGACCGTAGGGAGTTGGGTTGGGAACCAGAAGGTCGTTGGTTCAAGTCCCCATGCAGACCAAAGTATGGTGGGGGACTGGTAGCCAGTTTACCTCCTGGGCACTGCCAAACCCCCTTTCCATGGGCAGCCCCCCCCACTCTGACACCTCTCCATTTAGTGCAAGTATAGGTACTGAGTGTGTGTGTGTAATTCAAGCCTTTGTGTAATAACAACAGTGCATTTTGTATCTAATGCCCTTGGGCATTGGATTAACAAGGCTTCATGGGAGCTGTTGTTCTTTTCTGTTTTTTTCCCCATGACATTGGAAGAAGAATGACTGACAGCATAAGAATACTCACTCAATAGGAGGGGAGGGGCCTTGTGCTATATGCTGCTATATATATTAGCAATGCGGAAGCACTTGTTGGTGTGTCATGCCTCACAGTTGGGTGTAGGCTTACAGCCAGCTCAGAGTTGTATGGCAACAATCCACTGTGGTTGGCCCGGCCCTTGTTGCCTCTTTATCTATTTCAGTAACACCAGGTGTATGAAAATCTCATGGCATGTGGAGATGGACTGGAGGAGAGCAGACATATTATCAGATGATAAAAACATAACAACCTCTGCTTAAATCTATGATCTGTCTTACTGACTTCACTTGACACTTTGTAGCACACAGCCCCATTCTCTAACATGCAACGCTCACAATATTTTTGGATTTTACTCTCTAATAATCAGAATCAGAAGACTTTATTGATCCGCTCTGGGAAATTGTTTAGTTGCAGTTGCTCACAGTCCAATTCAAGGTAAAATGTGAGTAAAAAAGAGAATGAGGACATAGCTACAGTAAGAAATCTAAAGTAGCAGTGAAGTGAGATTTTGAATAAGTTGCTAGAACAATGGATTGTACAAATGCTATTGTAGTGCAGTGTGGACACAAATAAAGTATAGTGTCAACATGAATACAGTACAACCATAAATGAAGTACAGAATACTTCTTGTGCTACTAAATAAAACTGATGAGTCTTCACTCACATACTTAAAATGCATATACAATCTGCCTATCTGGCCGCTAGTGCATTCAAATCAAGGGGCTCTATTTTAAAAGATGCAAATACCAGTGGAGGCCAAGCTGAGGCCCACAGAGGGGGATTAGAACCGAGCAAAGAATGCCATAGGCCTCTTCTACCCGGCGTGTGTCTTGTGATTTTTCACTAATGTCTTCCTGTAATAAACATGAATACATTCTGCAGAAGTGCGATCCAGTACGGTGAAGTGTCAGAGGTGCAGACATCGAAACGGGTCTCTGTCAGCAGACCAAAGCTGTTGGGGGAACAATTTGGACTAAATGTGACTGAAAATGTGTGTATGCGTGTTCATTTGGGATAAAAATGCTTTTCCAGTGAGGAAACGACGGTTTGTTTACACATGGATGTCCTGCCAGAAATGGAGCCTCCCTAAGAAAACATTAAGACAAGGATGATTTCCGGTACTTCACCTATGTGTTGCTAACACACATATTTGTGGCCCTGTTTTTAATGTTCTATCAATTTTATTATTCCTTGTTTTATGAGCATAGGGCTATTTCAATTAACGAATATTTGGATTCTACAGATGAAAAACTAATTGGATGGCTGGATCAACCTTGCTTGTTATTAACATTGACCCGCTGCCCTCTGCCCCAAGTTCAAGCTCAGCCTGTGTCCCGGGGGGGTGGGGGGGTGGGGAATGTGCACATTGAAGGCCGACTGTCAATGCACGCCTGTATAATGTTGGGTGACATAACTAGGTCAGTGGAACAGCCAGATCCCTCTGCCCCTGTGCACTCGCACAGTCGGCCATGCTGGCACAGCCATCACATCACAACATCACACTACTACACCAACAACAACACTCCTCACAATCAGGCCCACCTTGACCACAAGAAAGGGTTGCAAATGTTTTATTTTATATATATATATATCATAAAATGAAATGACTGTATACCAGTCTTATTCTTTAAAGCAAAGCTGTGCATAGTGTTCACTTTTTTAATTAGTTTTCATCACCTGATCAGAAACCGGATAAGGTCGAGTAACATCATGATTGCATAATTGCAGTTTTGGTTAAAAAAAACAAAAAAACTCCTCATGCCCCTCCCTTTTCTATTGCATAACTCTAACATGGATCCCCTGGCAAATTTTCCAAAAGGACTCCCCCAGGTAATGTATATGAATCATATTTCTTTTAAACAGACACATTTGGCACTGCCATGGATCATAAAGCAAAATTACGCATGTGTGCACTGAAATGATTTTACCATAAAGACACATAACAGATTTTTTTTTTTTTTAACTGAATTGATTTGAGGTAGATTTTCATGATTGAAGAATATTCCTCCAGCTGTTTATCATTGCATGTTGAAGTGAAACATGCAACCTCGGGCTCTGTGTTGTGCAGCCATAATCCAGTCATGAGGAATTAATGCGCACTGGGACCGAGTCCCCGTGCGCGCACATGTGCCGTACAAGCCCGTACAAACGCACACTGTGATCTTCACCAAGTTCAACTTAACATGCACATTTTTACAGCCAAATAAAAACCCAACGTACCTCTCATTGTGATGTTGTCTTTTCTCTTGGCTGGACGGTAGAAACACTCGGCTACATGGGTTTTAATGAAGGTGACAGAATAAAGCGCCGGGCCCAGAGTGAACTGGCTCTGTAAATATTAACTTCGTCCCCGGCTGCAGACAGCTCTCGTAAAGCACGGCCAAAAAAAATAAAGAACTATCCAAAACTCCTCTCCTCTATCGCTCGGTCAGGTCCGAACGGAATGAAAGAGTGAATAAAGTCGCTTTGGATCGCATCGTCACAGCCTCGGCGCACTGGAGAATCGAACTTTTTTTTTTGAAAGACTAGTCCAACGGTGGACGACCGGTGATCGGACCCCCCCTTCGCGCACTGCCTCCTTCCCTCTCAGTCTACCCTGCTAACCTACTTTCTCCAAGCGTGGACTCTCCCATGATCTCACTGCCGACAGCTCCTCTCGCAGCTCTCGCGGGAGCGCGCAGTGAGGAGCGAGTTTAAGGTGGCTGGCCATGTGATTGACAAGTGCTGTGGTGCAGTGAGTAACAAAGATGATCACTGTCCAGCGAGTAATAGTTCTGCTTTAAAACTTCAGAAAACTTTTGTCCAGAGACAGAATCAGAATCAGAATCAGAATCAGAATCAGAGTCAGAATCAGAATTAGAATCAGAATCAGAACTAGAATCAGAATCAGAGTCAGAATCAAAATCAGAATCAGAGTCAGAATCAGAACTAGAATCAGAATCAGAATCAAAATCAGAATTAGAATCAGAGTCAGAATCAGAATTAGAATCAGAACTAGAATCAGAATCACATTTAAAATCAGAATCAGAATCAGCTTTGTTTGCCAGGTATGAGGACATATACAAGGAATTTTTCTTTGGAACATAGTTGCTCACAATGCTCTTACACATACAAAACAAACAATATATACACACTGATATATACATACTTTAAAAAGAAACAATATCGAGGAAACAGTGCAATGAAGAGTGCAAAGTAGCCACCCCCTGCAGCCGCCTTTCTATGGGTGTATTTCCCCAACCATTCAATTCAGTTCAGTTTTATTTATAGTGTCAAATCCCAACAGGACACTTTACACAGATAGAGTAGGTCTATACCACACTCTAAAATGTGCAAAAGCCCAAACATGTCAATTTTCCCACAAGCATGCATTTGGAGTGACAGCGGCAAGGAAAAACCTCCTTTTTACGGGCGTTGACCCCGGACAGACCCAGGCTCTGGGTGGGCGTCAATCTGTTGCTGTGGGTTGGGACACAGAGACACTGACACAGAAATATGATTCCTAATAAAGAAAGCAGTCGGCGTGACATTACGTGGCAGGAGTGAATATTATTATGTTATTATATTACAATAGCCGATTTGTATATTGCAGACTGCAGATGTAAAATAGCCTCCTGGCTAATTCTGACACATGTTACAGTTTATATTGGATTTATATATTGGATAAATATATTTATATGTTTATTGGATTATTAGTGTATTAGTGTTTCCCTCACTTTCCTTTGACTTCTGATGCTGATTTACACCAGTCATTGTAACAGTGTGGAATGTTGCCTATAAATAATTGAGCTCTAATTATAAGGTGTTGCTTAAGTTATTAAGAAACCGGCTCTCTGTTTACCAGGTTTCTGTAGCCTTATATAATAATTAACTATTGTATCTTTAAGCGTTTGATTGTTTGACAGACATGTGTATTTTGAATGGTTAACCTTGGGCTTATGATTATCATTTTTCACTATTTTCTGACATAGCATATAGACCAAACAATGTATAGCTTTATAATATTTGTTTTGCTGTTTTTAACATATGAATTCCCTGTGCGGCGTCCTTGAGTGCCAAGAAAGGCGCCTTTAACTAAAATGTATTATTATTATTATTTTTATTATAAACAATGAATGAAAATAAGAAAAATAATACTTGCCTAAGGATTGTCACCCCAACAATCCAATGGCAGCGGTCACAGTTTCTTTAAAGACTGCACAATGCCAGTCAGTTGAGACTGCATATTTAACCGCCACCTTTAATAGTATATAATAATATTTATGGAACCACTCTTTTCCCAAAAATGTAGACCAATGAATTTACATTGGATTGCAACATATATACAATACATGCTGCAAAAACTAAGCGTCTCATTTTGTGAACCTTTGAGCTGTTGTCTCTACTTAAATGAGCTTTGCTCCTGTGTAGGGTTCTTAGAACAGTATTGTTACGAAAATGTCCCTGGCTGCTCGCCCAACGATTACTCACCAGCGTTGAATTTATTTTCGGTGAAGCGGCTTCAGAGTTTACACCTAGTGACCTCAAAAAGTTGGATACATGATGGCAGTCCGGTGTCTGTTATGTGCAGGAACCTAGGAATGCTGCTGTTCATTTGTATCTCAGTATGTTACCCACTGACAATTGTCCCACATGTGTTCATTTTTGCTCGTATGGATCCTCTTTCTTTGCACATTTTCTTGCAAATTATCACGGCTGCACTGCATGTGCTTTTGTCTCGATTTGATTCTTTCACGATACATGGCTGCTCATTTTTATTTCTATTGCCATTTTCATTTGTGATTCGGGAAGTATTGCCGTTTTCTTTTCCGTCTTTAACAAAATCAAACGACAGAATAAGACATTATAGAGATAATGTATCATGAGACATTTCCAAAAAGGAAAATAATGCACATCACATGTCAGTCAGTCAGTCTGACATCCATTAATTTGTAAAGAAGTAGGCCCACAAAACATGGATTTTATGCATTTTGTGCCTTCGCTCTGTTTAGCTTGAAACTGATATGATGTAATTGCTGTCAGTGGTACTGTACTGAAAATATTTAGGTGAATCACTGGTAAAAAAAAACAACCACACATAAATCATTTTTTTCCACTGCTACAAATTATGCAGCTCATCTTCCCTGGTTATCTTACAGCCCCCATATTATGCTTATTTTCAGGTTCATAATTGTATTTTGTAATTGTACGAGAATAGGTTTTCAGGGTTTCATTTTCTAAAAACACCATATTGTTGTTGTGCTGCACACTGCTGCAGATCCTGTTTCCACCCTGTGTGTTTGGGTCTCTGTTTTAGCTCCAGAGTGA
>NC_045744.1:29724542-29733894 GCF_008692095.1 Etheostoma spectabile
CTTTGTTGGGAGCTGCACATGCTCAGTAGCTTGGCGAGATCCCATCAGCTAGATAACTCTTTCTCCAGCTTTGAGTCCAAGGCAGGATTAGCTGGGAGACTTCTTCTAGACCAGGGGCACTTGTGGAATACCTGCACAACAGGGACAGGAAGTAGAACAGGGACAGGAAGTAGTTCTTTTGGAGATTATGGTCAACTAGTAGCTGTTGGAGCAGTGTTTTCCATTGAGAACGAGCTAGCATGCTACGGTTAGTGAAGTAGAAAGCCGTGCAGATGTTGAACAGCTCACCCGAAGACTGAAGACAGAGGACGTGGATAGTTTTTTTCCAAGTGTGTGTGTGTGTGTGTGGAAGCACCCGAGACACAAAATAACACCCCAAATCCCAGAAAAGTTGATTTTTTTTCATAATATTGGCATTTTATTAAAGATGTAATTGTGTGTGTTTGACAGTGTGTGACTGTGGGGTGTGGCTGGGTGGTGGTGGTGGTGGTGGTGGTGGGGGGGGCGTTTATGGAAGGCCTTATGATGCAAGCTCTGGCAGCAGTGTTATGAAACAGCATGAAGCAAGATGATTGAAACTAGGTTGTGGAGCAGCCGAGCACAGAGCTACAGCCATAGGTTCTTTTTGGGTTTCACACACACACACACCCACACACACACACACACACAACACACACAACACACACCCACACACACACACACACACACCCCCACACACACACACACACACTTTTCTTTTTTCAAACCCTTTTCCTCTCCCTCAGTTTGGCATACATAATGCTAGCCCACATGAAATATATTCTGACATCTTGGTGTTTTTGTATTATGCACACATGTTCAAATCCTTATTTTTCCAGCCTTTTTTTGCACAGCTTTTCCTCTCGTCCGTTTGCTTCTGTGGGTTTTCCCCCTCTCTCTCACCCCCGCGCACATCTCCTCTAAAGCCCCTCTGTTTGTTTTGTCTGTCTGTGTCTCCCTTGACAACAGCAGTGACACTTTGACCTTAGGTCTTACGTAAGCGCTGTGCAGCTTGGTTAGAGGAAGGAGAGACTGGGAGTGGAAGGAGGGCTTTGGCATGGCTCGTACGGGGCAGACATTTTGTTGCCCGATGATAAAGTAAGAGGTGAAAGAAGAAGCAAAGAAGAAGACCATGAGCTTAGAGCTGGAGAAGGATTTCAGCAGCAGCACAACAGGATGAGGAAGCAGATGAAGGGGGGCGAGAAATAATACATAAATGGACGGATATTTACATCATAGACTGTGTGACAACAAGCAAAGCTGCAAAACACACAAGAGAAGGAGACCAAAAAGCCAATGTCCACTTTGCCTGGAGTCTTTCCAAGTACAGAAACGCCATTTAAAGTGACAGCCCTGTGGAACAGTGGTAGACAGAAATGATCTCTAATGCAGAGTAGCATTGGGAGATATTTCCAGTTTACACCAGAGTGGATTATTTTAGGCTCTCTTAGATCAAATGCACTGTAAAAGAGTGTCATACAACAAAGCGAAGACCCTCTGTGTGGGTGCATGAGTCTGTTGTCTTTCATCATTTCCCAAACTGGGAATGTTGGTATTGGCAGTCTTAAAAGATGTACCCAGCATGTGTTTTTTTCTGAGGTAAAACCATTAACTATTAATTTTACAACTATTCACCCTGCACAGTATGTCCCCGCATTTGAATGTTTGCTTGAAGCCAAAAGTATGCAATACATCAACCCAATGTACTTACATTGACTTAATGTCTGGTCAAGATAGAGCTTTCAGTTCTAATTGAATGCCTGTTCCCAGGGGCCATTTCATCTGATCTGAATACAGCATTGAAAATCTGCTTAGAAATATTTGATAGAATAGAGCAACACAATGCAATTCTGCTAAACAAAACAGCACATTCGTTTCCTTTTGAAAAAAGGTGTATACCTGAATACAATACACATTACGCCCTTCTAGCCCCGCCCCTGTCTGTTCCAAACAAACATGTTTTTAACCAGGCACTGCGCTAATCTTTAACCCTTGTGTTGTCCTCCCCTCAAAACTGAAATTGAACTTTTTAGACGCTTTTAAGACACTTTTTTGAAACAATTTTCTTCGTTTTTTTAAACCACCATCAGCATACTGTACACACCACTCACACCAATGTACAGTATTACCAGTTTTACACCAATTTGTTTTCGAATTCATGGTCAAGAAACATCATTTATATGAAATTATATCAATTCTTTGAAAAAATTCAATAAAGTGGTGAATTGATCCTTTGTTTTGTGTTGTATGGAACCATCCGTGTCATTTTTGGACAATTTGGATGAAAGAATCGTAAATCTCTGATGTAGAAACTTTGAAAAAGGGGTCAAGTTTGACCCCTTTTTAAAAGTTTCTACAACAGGAGGGTTAATACAAAATCAACCTAGTTGACTCTCTTCGGTTACTGTGCATGAGAACCCATGTGATGCGAGCTACAGCTACAGCAGGTTGAGGGTGACACTTATTGCCGTTACCTTGAACAGCTCCATTGTACACACACCATCTAGATGTAGAGAACCAGTTACACACAATATGTCTGCGTTTAGCACGCTGATTTTCCAGCACTCACCCATGAACCCTGTGCTTGTTGTCGCCTCCTCTTTAAAGGTCAGGCGAGCGGACATGTTGTTGCGCAGGCCCTTGTTGTAAGGATAGGCACAATGTTTCTCCTGACTCAGATCAAAGCCAGTGCAGCCTTGTGACTCCCCGGGGTTGAATTTAAAGGTCTCGCTCACATCAAAGAGTCTTTGTAGGGATGAGGGACCGACTGTAACTGATTGGCTGCACATGGTTTCAGCGGGGCCCCATGGCCAATCTCTCTGCCTTAGCAGCATCAACTCCTTACATTCCAGTCTATTTTCTCACACTGCGCACTGTAAAATGTTCACATGCGTTTTTATGTGAACAAGGGTAATTTAAAATCTTTTACTTCCTAATTTCTTTCAATGTGTACATCACACCCACAAAATGGCGAAAACACACAAATGCACATGCACTGCACTGTGCCAGTCGGTTTGCTGGGATTATTTCATGCTCTTGCCATCCGCAGAGCTGTAATCCCTCACTCCCTCTTCCCTCATTTGATTAATCTCCCTGTTTTTTTTTTTCTCAGCATTAATCCTTCCCTCCTCCTGCCTGCAGCCACGCACGGCCCTGTAATCTGGAGCGGGGAGTTTGTTTGCCTCTCTAGGTCAGTGTGCCAGATGAGTTCAAACGCCGATCCCGCCCTGTCGCGGCATACTCATCCTAATCCCTCGGCTGCACTTCACATCCTCATCCCAGTGGTGGAGTACTCGAGTCCTGGACTCCGACTCGAGTAGCTATTCTCTGGACTCGACTTGGTCTCGCTCACTGACGACTCGGACTCGAGGATTTAAGAAATCAGACTCAAGGATTTATGGAATTGGACGCAGACGTTTCTGACTACTTGCAGTTTAAAAAATGTGACCTAAGATAAAGTATCTGTTTCATGGAGTACTCAAGTCCTGGACTTGGATTCGAGTCGCTATTCTCTAGACCAGTGGTTCCCAAACCTTTTCAGCTCAAGACCCAAAAGAGAAATTCGGTGTCTCCCCGGGACCCGAATTTACAAAAGTACACCATGAATCATTGTAACATCTACATTTTTAAACTGTGGACAAAATACAAAACAAACCATGAATTTAAATGTGTTTGAAGTATATTTATTCCATCATAAAAGTAAACAAAAACAGAAAAGGTCTCTATTCTCCTTTGTGTGTCTCACCCCTTTCTCAAGAGAGAACCCCCCCTTCCCCCCCCAGCATCTAAACTGAACAGACCAGTGGAGTAAAAAAGAACGCTGATTCACATAATATTGATATGAATTTTACTCTGCCAATTGGCGACCCAGTAAAACGGGTCTGCGACACATTTTGGGTCCCGACCCTAAGTTTGGGAAACATTGCTCTGGACTCCTGACTCGACTCAGAATCCAACTCAGGTGATGGTGACTCGACTCGGACTCAACTCGACTCTTCTTTGGTGACTTGGACTCGGACTCCAACACGGAAGACTGGAGACTTCAACCCTCCATCTTTTCTTTTTCTCATTCCCTGTTCTTTTTTGGATCTTCCCCAGCTCCTGTTACCACTCTACACTGCACATCTACTTCTTATTCCCTCTCTGTTTCTCCTTATCAGTTTCATTTTTCATACACCGCACGAGTTTGATAAAGCCCGCAGAATAAATAGAATGTGAGTTCAATCTCAGGTCATTAGATACAGATTTATCTCACTGAGCCCTCACACTCCTCCTCACACTCACATGCATTCCAGGAAGAGCACAGACGTATTCTTGTAGCGTCCTTGGCCTGCCTTACATTCACTTACAACATTGTAAATGAACTATTGGGAAGTCTCATTCCATTTATCACATATATTTTCAAAAATCCTACTGTTATGGAGGTTAAACAGATCCTGCACTGTAGTAAAACCTGATTTCAGCTCAAGAGGTCAACACCTGACCTGGGACCAAGAAATGCATCATAATAGTTTTTCCTATGTATAGTTTTAACCTGGGCCAAGCCCTGTTAAAAGGCTCTGAAAAATGATTATCTCAATCAGATTAATATGAGTGATTTGATCCAACGTGAGCGCGTTTTCTGCCAACTTATGAAGAGTTTTGGTAATTTTACATAAGAAATGTCTGAATTTCTGTTTTTCTCTATGCTCTTCTCGCTGGTTTGAAGGTGACATGACTCATACTTCTACTCCTAACCAATCAGGATTTAGTACTACATGAATTGGGATCTGATGACAGTTGCAGGATTGTTTGGTCACTGTCAGTCAAACATGCTCAAGCCTGCACAGATAAAGAAGATTAGCTGAGTTTTGTAAGGTTGAAAAGTTGTAATCTTTATAAATAACACCTAAGTGTGTTTTGTTTTGACTATGATTATCTTATTCAGCTGTACTTCTGCATCTAAAAATGACTAGACCTATGTTATATATTTTGTTGAGTCGTGTACTTACATCATCCCAAATGTTTCCAATAATTTTCAAACTAAGAGAAATCTGTATTTTTTTTTTAAGCGTTTTGTTTTTATATTGTCTTACATGAACACACTGCATGCAAGTAATAATTTCCAAATTGGAAACTCAGACTTGAAAGAATAAAATGAAAACATAAAATGAAAAGAAGGGGCACATAGCTCTTTAGAAATTTTTAATTTTAAAGTAACGGTTGGTTATATATGGTCGCCATCAAAATGATGTCATCAGCATTGTGGTTGTCTACTAAAATCTGTCATGTCCCACTTTAAGCCACATCTTTATGATTTCTTTTCCCTTTTTTTGGGGGGGGTAGGCCTTTATTGACAGAACACATGAAAGGGTAAAATGATGACGTGCAGCAAAGTGCTGGAGGTCAAAGTTGAACCCAGGCCCGCCGCGTCAAGGAGTAAATCTCTATATATGGGCGCCCGCTCTACCAACGGAGCCACCCGGGCGCCCAGTCATCTTTAACTATTTAAACCAGGTGAAGGATTTTAGTCATTGGACTTCTGGGTCTTAAGTTATCAGAGAAAACACCTGAGCAAGCTCGGGCTCACAGAACCCAAAGAAACAGGTTTTTAATGTCAAACTGCTTTCTTCAATGCTTTTACTGGTTTTAATCACCTCTGTTTGTTTTGGATAGAAGAAGACCTATACACCATATCATATCATATCATATCATATCATAAAATGACAGCAATGATGTCCTTGCTCTGTCTTTGTTGTTGTGTTTTAATTGAGAGAACCCGAACATGGGGGTTCAAGTTCAAGTTTGACTCTTTAAAAACGAATCCATGCACACTACCTGCATGAATGCTGACAGTCAACATGCAACACACAGACCATCTTAGACTTGTTCTAATGTATATAATATTTGTGTCAGCAAATGCCGGCTCTCTTCAAATAAAATGACATTCTCCACAGACTCAGATCTGCACAGGGACCACAGCATCTACTCCCTGAACATTCCTGTTTAAGGCCACGCGCAGTAGGTACTGAACAGGGGAAGTGTGGTTCTTCTCTATTGCCCATGTACAAATAGTCACATATATGAAACTGTAATCAGGAGCCCACTTCTCTAAACCTCCACAACACACAAGCATGTCTTCCAACATGTTGCTAAATTCAGGTCGCACCTCTTGTAAAAGACCCAAACATGCATGCACACAGTTCCACCTCTGTTACATTTCTTCAGTGTGTCCAGACTTGTCTCGACAACCCCAATCAGCAGCAGATCTCTCCTTCTCTCTGTCACTGTCTCCCGTTTTCTTTCCCCCTAACCCTTCCACCTTTGTCTTCCTTTGTCTCTCGCGAAGCAGGTTCAACAGCCACAGACGCTCCAACAGAGGGAGGACTCGGAAGTGACACGTTCCCCATCATGAACCTTTCATTAAGTAATTAATGCATTATTGAAAACAAACCACAGTCGTGACTGATTGATGTGTTCATAATCAGATACAAGGATACAACGCTGGCTCTCAGTGTGGGAAGCTTTTATCTGTGTCAACATTCACATAGGAAATATGATGCAACTACAAATATGTGCCATGTAAAGAAGTAATGGGGTATAATAACTTAAAAAAGAAGTTTGCCATGACAACTGGGTTGTGTTTAATGCCCGTGTGGATCGATGTGCTTTGCCATGTGAGCATGGACCATTTACACCCCGGTGACATACACACACACACACACACACATGCAATCACACATGGATCAACATTGTCACCATTTCCATCTACGGTAAATAAGGTCACTGAGATAGAAATGTGTTTTCCGGAATACTGCACATTTTCTCAACAACTGTGACTACTCTCCCTTCCGCCTCGTACCACCTTGCTTTCTCCATCTTTGGCCTAGCTACGCCTGTTGTAGGCTACCATCTGCAAGCCACTGCTGCCACACACCCATTCATCCCTTATCTCATATACAAAATTAAAACGATACAATCAATAATTTGCAAGGAAATGTGAAGGAGGGTTGCCCAAAAACCCTCCAGGGGCTTTAGAAGTGGTATTCTCAGGGAAGCATATTACAGAAAATAATAACATCAATGCAAAAAATACAATTTGTATGTATCTGTATATTATTTTACACACTCACATCAAACAAAACTGACTCATAATATAGGCAAGTATACACAAAGACCACGTGACATGGCCTAGAGTCTTAACCAGACAAAAAGACAAAGCAGAACATAAGCACATAGTTTATACCAGATAATATACATACATATATATATGTATTTATAAGGGGAGAGAGAGAGAGAGAGAGAGAGAGAGAGAGAGAGGTATTAGATCCTCTATTCCCTTTCATTTGCATGCAAGACCATAGCTCATTTTTACATGTAATCCTCTGACTGCATCAAATGATGTAATCAGGGAGGAATGGAATTACTGAATCATCTTTTTGTGTTGAGCAATTCATATTCCCCAACATCCATCAGCTAAAAATCACTGAAAGATCTGCACACTCGTCTTTCATTGTGCAGCTCTTGTCTGGTTTCTGAACAGGTTTATCATCTTCACCATCCAGATGTTTTGGCCTCTCGCTTTACCACTATCTGTGAAACACACGTAACACACAGTGCATCCTCATAACTCACCTCAGATGACACCCTGCATTTGATAAACAGACATGGGTGAGATTTCATTCAGTTCATAACCACCCGTATGACTCATCGCAGCACAGCCAGCAGAAGCAGAGACATCTAGTGTTGGGGTCGTGGCATAACAGGCTGGGCTTATGTAATACTTGGAGTTTGCTCTTTGGCATGCCTATTTTATGATTTTCAATCCACAGTGTGGAAGGAGTGCACAGACAAATGAGAAGTTACAAGTATTTTATAGAGCTAAAAAGCAGATGTTGTCCATCACCACTTTCCTAAAAGAGAGTGTTCCCTAAGCAAAGGCACAGCACCAGTGACACACTTTCTGAGCCTGACCTCAGATTGACAATGCAATGACGGCGCTTTATGTAATCCGTCATCACAACAAAAACGTTGGACCAAATCATTGCAGCTGCTGATAATCAGATCCATGTGGTGCAGCTGATTTATCTAACCTGACTGGCAGCTGGAAAAGAGCAAGCGGTCTCAGCTGATATGTGTTTTGCTGGATGCTGATTTGGGGGGGGGGGCTGCATCACCGCCGTTAATGAAGTGGAAGGCTGTGTTGTGTTTTCCCAGATTCGGGAAGTAATTACAGAGAAGCAGGCGGAGTGTGAAAGTCTGCATTGCGTCACAGCAGGGAGCAGAGGGAAAGGGAGAGAGGGGAGACAGGAGGGGGAGAGCAGGGGCACTGGGAGGGGAGAGAGGGGTGTGTCTTCACTGACCTAGTTAGAGCGATGAAAACCTCCCTCCCGCCCTCCCTGCCTCAGCACTGACGTGTAAAGGGCACTTTCAAACAGTTCCAGACAGAAAGCCATAAACGCAGCGAGACCAGACCAGAGTCGGGAAAACGAGATCGTCCGAGACCAGCAGACAAAAATGTATCCATAATGACACACCAGATCTGGGTAGATCTGGGAAATATCCCTGTGAAAACTGGATAAGCCAAAGGGATTTAAAACAAATCAATGACAACAACAGACCACGTTCAAAATATGGAACCCCCTCATATCCTGTGTGATATTAGATTTCTGCCTTTATTTTCAGAGAATAACATCTCGGAAGTATCTTTTAATAAAATTGAGAGCATCGCTGAGAAGGCAATAACTGCAAAAATACAAGCAGTAATTCCTAATAAACAGAATACAATCTAACATTTCCTGTGCTCTTCAGGGTTCTTGTTGTAGAAATCTGAATTTTAAATATCTCTTCTAATAAAGTCACCGCTTACCCAGCATTTCCACTAATGGCCCATGTTCTCTTACACAGCCACACCTGACCTTCAGTCTTTTCTCTAATAGGCTGATTGCTTCCCCCCTCTGGCTTAAAATGGCCAACATTTCAGTTTGGAGGTCGCAGTCCAATGGAGCACGCCACGCTCCAAAGGGAACGCCAAAACCTTCCTGAAACCAAACTGTGTCAACTGAAAATAGATTTAAATGTATAAAACAGCAAGTCAAAGGGCAACGTCATACTCCGAACCTTTCTGCCCTGTCATCTGTTTTTTGTGTCTCTTGGTTTCTTTCCATCAGCTTTTACCTTCCCTTTTTTGTAACGAACTCTCAGCTCTGCACTTCTGCATTTTGATGCAGACAAACAACTTGACTGGAACCCTGAATTGGTCCATCCTGAACACCACTGATGCTTTGTCATGACACTTCTATTCATACAAAGAAAGGATACACTCTAAACTTCTAATATGAATCTTTGCCCCCCC
>NC_045744.1:29733904-29735098 GCF_008692095.1 Etheostoma spectabile
CCCCCCAACCAAAACAGTCCTCTCTATTTATTCATGCCTCTCAAACAAAGCTGTCCTTCTGTACTAAACATCTAAGGCCATGATACAGAGGCAACCGTTGTATTGCCAGGAGCCACAATCAGCATTACAACATTGAATATCCTTTTCATATTTTTCAACAATTCTGTTCTTCTTTTGACCTCTTCTGCACCGAGCCAAAGGCCTCCTTCGCCCATCATTACCTGTACTGAAGCACTTGAATGTGAGCACAGCGCTGGACCCATGCTGTATAAAAGATTATGATGCAGGCGATGATTCGTCTGTGTAATCTTGTTCAAATCCGCTCAGGGTTCGAGATTATTTAGGACAAGCTCCTTCAGGAAATGTTTCATCGTGCAATTTAAACTCCTTTTCTCTCGCACCAAATTAAATATTACAATGGAGTGATTCTGACGTTGGCGTCATGTTCAGTCAATGTATACACTCGGCAGCTTAGTCACCCCCTCTGCCACAAACAAGTGAATCATCCCCCAGAAGACAAACAAGCACATAACTGCTGTAAGACATAGTTACTGTATGCAAAAACAGAGCAAACCATAACAGGAAAAAACATGGTGACACACAAACACTGCGTGGCTCCATTTTTAACTGGATGCCCGTTAAGGTGGCCATCACTGTGCAGCGTCTGGCTTGTGTGTGTGTGTGTGTGTGTGCCTGCGTCCAAGCTTCCCTCCTTGTCTTTCTGATTGGATAGGAACACTTTGACGACGACGTGTTGACAAAATTACTCACAATGCGAAACAGGTTTGCCGGAGCTGCGTGAATGTAGCGAGAGGCCTGCAGATGTCTTGATGATTTCCCAGTCTGTTTCAATTATCTGTCTCATTGAATCCAGAAACGTATTAACAAATGTTCTTTTTATGAACAGAGGTTTACGCCAGAGGCCTGTGACTGTCAGTTGTTGAAAAGCTTTAGCAGAAATTTCTTTTTTTGCTTGTCAGTTGATATATAACAAATGGAAATGAATGCATGAGACAAACATGCTCCCATGCAGAGCTGACACAAATTTTCCAAGCATTACATACTGTGATTCTTGGGCCTGTGTTGGTGTTTTTTTTAGCCAACAGAATCAAAACATTGATCCATCCATCCATCCATCCCTCCATCCATCCATCTTCGTCCGGGGGCGAAGACTTTTGGAGGATGGCCTGGTGT
>NC_045744.1:29735108-29735316 GCF_008692095.1 Etheostoma spectabile
AGGGCAGCAAAGAAGCCACTTCTCCCCAGGAAAAACATCAGGGACAAATTGTTATTCTGCAAAAGGTACAGGGATTGGACACCTGAGGACTGGGGCAAAGTCATTTTCTCAGATAAATCCCCTTCCCGATTGTTTGGGGCATCCGGAAAAAAGCTTGTCTGGAGAAGACCAGGGGAGCGCTACCATCAGTCCTGTGTCATGCCAACAG
>NC_045744.1:29735326-29735457 GCF_008692095.1 Etheostoma spectabile
TGAGACCATTCATGTGTGGGGTTGCTTCTCAGCCGAGGGAGTTGGCTCACTCACAATTTTGTCTAAAAACACAGCAATGAATAAAGAATGGTGCAAAACATCCTCCGAGAGCAACTTCTCCCAACCATCCA
>NC_045744.1:29735467-29736061 GCF_008692095.1 Etheostoma spectabile
GGAGACCAACAATGCCTTTTCCAGCATGATAGAGCACCTATCCATAAGGCCAAAGTGATAACAAAGTGGCTCGGGGTAGAAAACATCAACATTTTGGGTCCATGGCCAGGAAACTCCCCAGACCTTAATCCCATTGCGAACTTGTGGTCAATCTTCAAGAGGCGGGCAAACAAACAAAAACCCACAAATTCTGACAAACTTTAAGAATTGATTATGCAAGAATGGACGGCCATGAGTCAGGATGTGGCCCAAAAGTTAACGGACAGCATGCCAGGGCAAACTGCAGAGGTCTTGAAAAAGAAGGGTCAACATAGCAAATATTGACTCTTTGCATAAACTGAATGTAATTGACAATAAAGGCCTTTGGCTCTTATTAAATGCTTATGATTATACATCAGTATACCGTAGTAACATCTGTCAAAAATATCTACAAACACAGAATGAGATAACTCTGTGAAATCCAATCCTTGTGTCATTCTCAAAACTTTTGACCACAACTGTAATCCCCCTACCTAGTCCTGGGTCTTCCCCGAGGCCTCCTCCCAGCTGGACGTGCTTGGAACTCCTCCTAGGGACCCCCCCCAGGAGGCATCC
>NC_045744.1:29736141-29736577 GCF_008692095.1 Etheostoma spectabile
ACTGAGCTTCTCACCCTAGCTCTAAGGGAGACACCAGCCCCCCTCCTGAGGAAACCCGTTTCGGCCGCTTGTTCCCTGGATCTCGTTCTTTCGGTCATGACCCAGCCTTCATGACCATAGGTGTGGGTAGTAACCAAAACTGACCGACAGATTGATAGCTTTGCCTTTTGGCGCAGCTCCCTTTTAGTCAGTGTGATAAATTGAATGTCAATTCTCCCGTTCCAAGGTCCCCTCACTCCTAAACAAGACCTCAAGGTATTTAAACTCCTTCACTAGGGGTAAGGTATCATTCCCTACATGAAGAAGGCACTCCATCAGTTTCCTGCTGAGAACCATGGCCTCAGATTTAGAGGTCTGATCCTCATCCCATCCGCTTCACACTCGGCTGTGAACGGATCCAGTGAGTGCTGAAGGTCACAGGCCGATGATGCCATCA
>NC_045744.1:29736587-29736755 GCF_008692095.1 Etheostoma spectabile
ACCACATCATCCGCAAAAAGCAGCGATGAGATCCTGAGCCCACCGAACTGCAACTCCTCCCCACCCTGACTACGCCTCGATATCCTGTCCATAAATACTGGAGGAGGCCAACCCTTACCTGCAACGAGTCCCAGTTACTGCCGAGAACTCGGACACAGCTCTCGCTTT
>NC_045744.1:29736765-29737635 GCF_008692095.1 Etheostoma spectabile
AGATTGGATGGCCCTGAGAAGGGACCCTCTCACCTCATACTCCCACAGCACCTCCCACAGTATCTCCTGGGGGACCACAAAACACACCGGTTGGGCATGCTCCCAGGCTCCCTCCAGGATCCTTGCGAGAATGAAGATCTGATCGGTTGTTCCACGACCAGGACGGAATCCGCATTGTTCCTCTTCAACCCGAGGTTGATCGGCCGAGTCCTTCTTTCCAGCACCTCGGAGCAGACTTTACCAGGGAGGCTGAGAAGCGTGATACCCATGTAATTTGCAAAAATCCTCTGGTCCCCCTTTTTAAAGAAGGGAACCACCACTCCTTAGGCACCGTCCCAGACTTCCACGCAATAACACTGACCCATTTCTCAAGAGCACAAACATTGACCCATTTCTCTTCATGATCTGTAGCTGGTAAAGACTGGAAAAGTAGTGCTATAAATTGCAACTGCTGCACAATTTCCGTTTCCAGTCTGGAACCCTAACCTCCCATGCACCTCCGTCACAGTTTGACGTTGTTTTCCCTCTAAAAACGCTGTTGGTGGAAATGACCACTTGGGTTGCAGATTCAAAAGTATAAATACAAGAAAAGCACTGACAAAAAATACAAACAGGGTACTATATGGTGTAATGATGCAAGTGTAGAAATGCAAAACCAATGTGATCTAATTCATTGTGAACACCCAGCACTGCAGAGCCACAATGCAGTTTGTTTCAATTTCAATAGTACCCATATAGGGACATTTATACTTTAATTTCCGCAATGAAAAGCAGAGAAACGCTATTGTGAAACTACAGTACAAGTGGAAACGTGTTTGTGGTTGGCTGTCATGTTAGCAAATATACATCTCCAGGCCTCCTTTTTTTTTT
>NC_045744.1:29737645-29741880 GCF_008692095.1 Etheostoma spectabile
TTTTTTTAAGATTATTTTTTGGGGCATTTTTAGGCCTTTAATGGACAGGACTGCTGAAGTTGTGAAAGGGGAGAGAGAGGGAGTGACATGCAGCAAAGGGCTGCAGGCCGGATTCGAACCCGGGCCGGCTGCGGCGAGGAGCAAGCCTCTATACATGGGCATCCGCACGGACCACTGCGCTATCTGGATGCCCGAGGCCTCCCTGTTTTTTTGCCACAGAGAGCACATATGCATCAAAGAGAGGAACTGATACAAATGTAGCAGAGCTTCACACGGACTGTCACATTTTCAACAAGACATAGAGATGCGGGTGCAGCTGCCTTCAAAATCAATCCAGTAAGGTTCATGCTCAGGAGAAGAGCTCATTTGGTAAGTTTGGGTTTTCATTGAATCATTGTTTAATGTTTTTCTGTCTTCCACTGATTTCAACTGTAGACGTGTGTATATACTGTATGTTTTCATAAATGAGCATTTTCACATTGTTAATCTTTCTGGTTAAACAGTGAGTTAAATGGGCAGAGTCAAAGTTCTTTATTTTGTTAGAAATAACATTTTTATTTAAAAGAAAGTAGTTATCAGATGATGAGTGAACACTTCCTGGTGTGATAACATTCTAATACAGTGTTGCATGTGGTAATTTACAGGCAGTGTTAAAATACAGAACTACACAATGAACTGTTGAACTGTTGAGACATATAAAACTAAAGGAAAACTTCACATTTTTTCAAGTCTCACATGCTCATGTGTATACTGAAACAGCCCTGTCTCATGGCAGTTCGTGAAATGGGGACGTTATTTAATTTAATTAATTTGTGTACACAGGGACACGTTTTTTTCGTGGTGGTGAGCATGAATTTTAATGAATTTCAATGGGAAGCATCTTCTGTGATAGGAGCACGATTACGGTAGCGAGTAGTATTGAAAAGCCAAAAATCTGCGTATGGAGGTTGGTTGGGGTGGTGGAGGGGTCAAACAACACAGGGCTTTCACCCCCCCGGAGATCGGAGACCAGGGATGGCGTCCCACCTGTGATAGTTCCTTTCCGCGTTCTTCTTCTCCTAACCCCAACCTTCCCGTTGTTGTCGCTGTCTCCTGCGTGTGACGGTTCCTTTCCCCGTTGTTCTCTTCCTAACCGTCCCGTTGTTGTATCACATTCTGCGTGTGGCGGTCCATCCTGTTGTCGCTGGTGTGTGGCGTTTTATTTCCCCGTTGCTGCGTCCCCCAGAGACTGTGGATCGTGTCCTGGCGGCCATTTTAGTCACCGTCAACCACATATGGCGTTTTATTTCCCTGTTTTTGCGTCCCCCAGAGACCCTGAATCATGTCCTGGTGGCTGTTTTTGTTATGTCTACCGTGTGCAGCGTTTTATTTCCCCGTTGTTGCGTCCCCCAGAGACAGTGGATCGTGTCCCGGCGGCCATTTTAGTTACCGTCTACCACGTATGGCGTTTCATTTCCCCTTTATTGCGGCCCCCGGAGACCATGGATCGTGTCCCGGCGGCCATTTTAGTCACCGTCTACCACGTGTGGCATTTCATTTCCCCATTGTTGCGTCCCCCGGAGACCATATATTGTGTCCTGGTGGCCATTTTTGTCACCGTCTACCGCGTGTGGCGTTTCATTTCTCCGTTGTTGCGTTCTCCGATTAGCCCAGTGTCATGGCAGTTGTTGCAGGAGTGCGGTGTTTCATGTCCCCTTTGTTGCGTCTCTGTTGACCGATCAATAGATCCAAATAACGTGAACATTAACGTGACCATTTCCAAACTGCTGTGAGACCAGGTTGAATTTTTGGATGCTGTAATCAATTTGGGCATACTGGCCATGAAGAGATCCTTTTCTAACAGGATTCCAAGTGTAAGGGAGACAAAGTCCAAAATGCATTTTAAACTTTAGTCAAAGCTACACCCTCTCACACTAGTTTTGCCTCAAGTGACGTCACTTGAGTCAGTGTCGGTTGAGGTTGAAGACTACAAGTTTGAAAATGAAAGGAAATCTGGGGGTGTGTAGTTTGAATAAAGTGCTTACCAGACCTCTGTAGCTGCTCCTGATCTCTGTTTGAGGCTAGCAGCTCGAGGCTACATTAGCCGCTACTAGCATGACACACCAGTCTCTGATGGAACTGCCAGTGTTGAAGTTGCATTGTGGGTAATGTAGGCACTAGGTTTTGACCAGGAAGAAGAATGTGTGGAATTACAAAACTAAAATATATTGAGTTTGCTCCATCAATTTTGATCTTTTTGTCCATCATGAGACGTAGAATAATGATTACATCAATGATGTAGGCCTACATATGGCCATGTGAGTATTGTTTTAGGACTGACTTGAAAAAATGTGAATCTATCATTTTAAAAAATGAGAACCTGTGAGCTGTATCTAATAACCAATAACAGAATATTAATGTGATTATTGTCCGACATGGACATTTCTTACAGATGTAAGAAGAAGAATGATGTTGGTGTGCAACAGCACCACCAACGCCACCAATAATCAAGTGGACCCTCTTCAGGGTTCGGGGTACAGTATCGTGTTTCTCTTGGGTTTCCTTGTCAATGCTGCAGCTCTGCGGGCCTTCATTGCCAAACGGGGCCCCTGGACAGACACCCACATCTACATGCTAAACCTGGTTATAGCTGATACTGCTCTCATCCTCTTCATACCCCTAAGGATCTATGATGCCTTCTACAGCCTGCCCAGGAGTTTATTGTGTACATTCCTCATTTTCCTACATTACATCAACATGTATGCCAGCATTTTGACCACCACGGCCATCTGTGTCCAGCGCTACCTGATCATAAGGTTCCCGCTGCAGGCCAGATCCTGGAGAAAGAAGAAAGAGACAGCTTGTGCTGTGTGTTTGGTCATATGGGGACTTCTTGTGACAATATGTGCTGTATTCCGAAATGATAATCACCCTGAGAAACTCTGGACCTGTTATGAAAGATGTAAAGACATCCCACTTCATCCAGAGTTCATTGCCATTCTGGTGTGTCTAGGCTTCATCACGCCACTGTTGATCATTGTCTTCTGCTCCAGTCGCATCATCTGTATTCTGTTAAAGGTGGATGATAAGTCGGAGGAAAGGAAAAGCACCATTGGCATAGTAACAGCGAACATGATTGTGTTTGTTGTCTGCTACACACCGATCCATATTGGCTTTATTGTCAACTACTTTGAAAAAGTACCTAAAAACTGGCAGTCTAAATACTTACCTGCACACATGTATCTACTTGTGGCTGAATGGATCGCCTCCACAAACTGCTGTTTTGACTCCATCAGCTATTATTTTCTATTGAAACAGTTTTATTCTTAAGTAAAAGGGAGTGCAAACATGTACGTATACTTATTTTAGAATGCACAATGTTAAACAAATGATATTGTTGCCTCTGGAGGAACAAGACCCCTGATAATGTCATCAGGGTAGTCTTGGTTTGGGCGTGAGACTTAACATCTCTGACATAAACCCACATAACACACTGGAAGTGTGAAGTGTAAAAGATATTGCATTATGGAAATTGTAGGATAGAGCAGGAATACCGTTTTTTGTTTTTTTGCCATTTGTCAATGTCTGACTGATTGACATTTTGTGATGACTACTTTTTCGTTGTATGAAGTCTTGTGTGTGTGTGTGTGTGTGTGTGTTTTGGAATATAAATACCTGTTAGGTAACTTACTCAATCTTGTGTTGACTTTACTGCTCTGTGTTATGTTCAAAGCCTTATATCAAAGCAGATAACAAGGGGTATTCTTATCTCTGACCTCCCTACTAATAAAAACTACAGTCTGTGTCTAGCTCAGCACCCCAGACAGACCACGTCCACCCAATACACAGGCACCAATGGCCTGGGAGTTCAAGTCTTCCTCTCCCTCACAGAGCCCCGATAAATGAAATCCAGTGCCCGGCTCCCTCTTGTGACAAGAAAAGTGAATGCTTGAAATATTGCCTGTCTGCTCTGGAGCTTTGTTGTGAAGTTTGAAATTGCCAATCTGATGACAAACACGTCTCATTAATGGAAGATAAACTGCAATCATGACATACACATTACTTGAGACCGCCGTGAATTGCATTTATAAATGTGTGTATATACGTGGGCACCCGTATAATGAGATGCATTTATTACAATGAGTGCGTTCGGATCCACACTCAACAACATTAGCAGTCAATTATATGATGCCATTTAATAGCAGTACTCCAAAGATCGATGGTTATTATAACAGCTGTACCTTACCAACTGCAAA
>NC_045744.1:29741890-29742644 GCF_008692095.1 Etheostoma spectabile
AAACTCAGCAGGCATCAGTCATATGAGAAGGCTCAGTTCTGGCTGAGATCAGGCCTGCGACTCTACTCTATTAACAGGAAACAGCTGAGCTCAGCAGTCGGCCAAAGTCACGTAAATACTGTACATAGAACTTATTCACAGCATTCTCACCGAAGGAAAAAAACACACTTCAAACACAGTCCTGCCTCAGAAGAGCATGAACGAGCCCCCCACAACAGATACACTTCACCTTCAGAATGAGTATTTACACTATTCACAAATAATACAGAACAGCTCCCTTTTCATTATGCAAAACAAAAAGAGAAAAGAGTTTTTGTGCTTTTCCTTATTACTGCACAGTATGATGACTATAAACAGAAAAGCAATGAGTACATTCATTGACACAAGTATTTTCAAGATCCCCCAGTATGGCAGTTGGTAGGCGATGACAGACAATCACTAGACAAAAAGTCCAAAATCAGGACAGATATGACACAAAATGAGACACACAGCGTTCCCTCGCTGCATTTGAGTTCATTTCAAGGTTCGCTTATGAACTACTTCCTTATTATTACATATTGGCTATTCTGGAATCAGTGAATGCATTACATTATAATCTTAAAAGGCATGACAAAGTGCCTGTATTCATTCTTAAATATTTACAGTAAGTAAGTGTGACATGAAAGTAGTAGATAAGCAGACCCTGAAACACTGCTGGCTACCAGTGGGAGTAGCATCTGGACACACATCTGGATGGGGGGGGGGGGGGGGGGGG
>NC_045744.1:29742654-29749209 GCF_008692095.1 Etheostoma spectabile
GGGGGAGCTGAAACAAACGATTTCAACAGCACAAGCAGACATCTAAATAAAAAAATAATATGTAACATTCAGCATGTAAAGGCCAAAGGCATACATTTCACAAGTATACTGCAATTCATGGGTTCTCCAAACCCATAGTTCATGAGGTGCACTGCTGACATGAATGAAATGGCACTTTAAATCAAGTTTCCTACGTTCTTTTTGCTTCAGTAATCAGGCATCAGTAAATCATTCACGGTTTTGGCACACGGATGTAAAAGACAAAAGACACTGGTAGTTCTCGGCGTCTTTGCGGTTTCACTCTTGAAGCAGGTTGACATGAGACTATATGAAAACAGTTTTCATACAATAATAGCTATAATGACGTGATGAATGTTGTTGTTTGCAAGCTAGTGACGGATGTTTTTCTTTTTTTTGGAGTTACTGTTTGTCTTACATTATCATTTTTATCTAAATTAAAGATTACTATGTACAGATAAACCATGTATTGCTGCTCACTACAAGGTCAGCACAAACCAGCGTTCATTTGCACTCGACTGACTGGGACGTGAAAATCAAGTCAACTGGTCAGTTATAATAACAAGTTTGTTTCAAGTTGCACTCGCTTTGTTTCAGTCTTCTTATCTCTTCACCTTTTTATGACTTCCATCTCCTTGGCTAAAGCGCTCACGAGGTGTTGAGCGCTGACCATTTCACGGCACTGGACACTTTGATGGGCTGAATACGTAGTCCCATTTGCCTGCTGGGAACATTTCCATTACCCCCATTGGCTTTGAGTTGGGTCAGAGGTTTCAATCGTCACCACTGTAACTGTCACTTTGTTCGGCATCACGTCTGTGGGACCTTGACACACTGTGGGCTTAAGGGGAAATTTGGCCCAATAAAACCGGGCTGTGTTTTATAATTCAGCATTAATGAGTGTGTGTGTGTGTGTGTGTGTGTGCGCGCGTGCGTTTGAACAAAACCCAAAGGTGACAGTGAAGGACAAGTTGTTCATATATTACAGTGCCTTTACTTTAAATCCTCTAAAACACCTCTCTCTCTCTCTCTTCCTTTCTGTCTCGATCTGATACAATTCAGTCTAGTGTTCGGGTGCAATCTCACCAGACGTCCTCGTGGAATTATTGGTCATTAAAGAGTACATGGAGTGTAAGGAGGCAAAGGAATAGAGCGATGGACGGCTGAGATGCCGTCATTACAGAGAGCATGCGGTCGGCAGAAATAGTGCTGACATTTCAGTACTGCCCTCTGCTCTCCAAAGAAGTGAGTTATAGTCCCATATCCCCGGTTAGAGGCGTTTGGCAAACAAGTCATGCTCCTCTTACACATAGAATATTACATACCCTCCGTCACCTGTACAAAAACATGTATGCATCAACTGCATGTGTGCAGCAAAGAGGAGAAAGAAAATGAAATTTTGTGTTTCCTCATCATCCATTAGATTGGTGTTTACAGACAGAATGACTCCAGTTTTTTTGAGTGGCCTGCAGCTTCAGGTACTTTTACGATGTTTGGAATTTGCCCACCTAGTTGGCAATCAGACCAACAAGTGATATAGTGGAGAACAGATGGGTGGCAGTCTTGTTAATCGTATCCGAGAGGGAAAAGGCATCCCACTCCTGTAGCAGTGTTTGAGTGGCTCTGCAGCCTCAGTTAATCTGCACAGAGAAGGCAGTCTGTAAGTGCCATGTCCATCTTTGTCTCCATCATCTCAGGCCCCCATTCTGCACTATCTTTCCTTTCCGTCCATCTTCTCTCCACCCTCTTTACACTGCCGTTGAGTAGCAGGAGAGAGAGGCAACTCTGCAATGCAGACACAGCAACAACCTCAGTCCATCTGACCAATTAGTGTGAGTCAGGATATGAGTGGCAGACCCAGCAGCCGGTCATAAAGAGAGACTCATCATGGGGAGTTTGCCTGAGAGACTGACAGAGGAGTTCAGAGGGGCTGAATGACAAATAAAGACGTAGGTAAAAGAGAAGAGAAGGGAGAGGGGAGTGGACGAATGAGGAGGAAAGAGAAAAGAGAGATCTGTGTAAATTAAACAGAGAGCTCTGGACATGGAAATGCTCTCGTCCACTTCATTTCCTCAAGAGTCACTGGCCAGCCTGAGTCCTATCACTGCAGTTCTTCTTACTCATCAGCTGGCAGAGATCCACCAGCTCGCCCAGCTCCCCTCGCTCTAGGGCTCCTCTCAGCAGAGCCCTGCTCAGCCCGGCGGGGTGTTGCTGGGACACGTAAGCCTGGCCGCTGGGAGCCGGCATGGAGGGTTGAGGCATGGGGACGGGGACCATGCCATGGCTGCTGAGGATGTACCCTTCCGGGGCTGGCCAGCGCAAAGGCAGCGGCTCGCCATACTCCATGGGGGCGCTGGGTGCTGAGACCACCCTCCGACGCTCAGGCGAGTCCTGGGGGGTCATGGGGTATACATATTCTCCTGCAGACTTCCTGAGAGGAGCTTTGGGCGTCCCCTTCACTGCTTTTTCTTGCTTGCTCAGGCAGACATAGTGCTGGCGTGGCGTGTCGTTCCCCCGGCTCTCACCACTGTGTCTCCCGCCCCCCCCCTGCTGAAAGAGTCTGGTGGTCAGGTAGACGGAGGGGGGAATGCGGCAAGGTGAACCCAGACCCACCGAGCCTCCCCCCAGGTATGTCTGGCTGGTGTCCCACCCTCCAGAGTTGGAGTCAGACAGGCGTAGGCCTCTGCGTTTCTGCTGGGGCGTGTGCTCTGGGGTTGGCAGGAAACCCGGGTCCAGCTCTCCTGACTTCACCCAGCCGTTGGGCATGACAAACAGGGTTTCCCCGCCCTGAGAGCAGGGGCGCTCCCCTCCTCCCTGCCGTGTCACACTGAGCACGGAGCCTCCCATCCCACCTCCGTTAGTCAGCAAGCCTCTTTCACGCCGCTGGATAGAGGACTGGGAGGTGTTGCCATGGCGACGGTTGCTGGGCTTGTGGGCCATGATCCAGCAGACGGCGAGGCCGGAGAGCGCCGCCCCGATGGTGAACGCAGAGACTGCAGACGCCACGAGCAGGTTGAGGGAGACCAAGCTCTCCGGTTCAATCAGCAAACTCTGCTGCAGGATTCCTGAAGATAAAGAGATACAATTATGAAGATGACATTTAGTAGAACAGCACAATGGACATCCTCTCTCAATGTGTGTCCACGGGGCGCAGTTTTAAATTATCATTACTATTACATATAGTGCTATTCTGCTACTTTGGCTTAGTGCTTTTCCCCTCCCAAGATATAACGTTTAACAATAAATCAATAACTGCAATAACATATAATTGGGGGTCATCAGCATACGATGACTGTCAATAAAAGGAGCTTCTCTCCAGTCTGGCCTTGGGGCTCCACAGGCTCCAGGTTCAGAGAGGCCTGCACTTGTCATCAGCACAGCTCAGACCACAGCAGCTGACTCTCCTTTCCTCCGCTCTCCTCTCCTCACAATTTCCATCCTGCAGCCCGGTCTGAGACTCTCTCCTCGCAGCATACCATTACCTCAGTGTTTCCACCCAGCTCTAATCACTCCCATCTGCAGACACAGCAGCACATGCCTGTCCCTGACTCGGCCTCCGCTGCTCGGATTAGAGTCTGTCAGGTCTGCAGCCTGGCATCACTGACTTCTACTGCGATCGCTTTCTAAGTGCAGGATAACAACCCATAGAAACCCATATATCAGTTTAAAACAAATGGATGTGATGATGGCTTGGAATGTATTCTTTTTCTGTTTGGAAATTTAGATCTAACTAAGGGGATTTGAATGACTTTGAAACTGGCCTAAAACAGGCGGAACAGTTAAGAAAGAACCTGCTAAAGAGGAAACTACTGTTTTTTGTGTTTGTTTTCAGAGCAAGGTTCAAAAGAGGCCCTCTCTGGTGCTGCTGCAGCGACATCTGAGCCTCTAAACAGAAGGGACGTCAGTATTCTATGCTATGCTAATTCCAGCTTGCTCAGGCTACCCTCGGTTATTCCTCTCTCAGATGTTCAGCTTTGAGAGAACAAAGCCTCGTGACCGGGAGGATGTTGCACTTCCCGTTTTGCGGTCTGGTGGTATTTTCTACCAGCAGTTACTCCACTCACCTCCTCTGCAATTAAACTGGGAGCTCAGTTTGGACCTGTAGGCAGTGAGGTTGAAACTTAAATCCCAGTTTGATACTCAGCTGTGAATAAAACACTTACTTACTAATCTCAAGGTTGAGTGGATCTTGCTGTGCAGGGGAGCAAAATTACATTATACCTGTAATTAAATTACAATGTGCTAAATTTCAGAAATTCATATCCAAATATTCTCTTACTTGATAGAGTCAGTTTTTTTTTTCTTCAGAACAAAATGTTCAGTGATAACTGGACAGGTGTAATGAGGGACTGAGCCACTAGGTGGAGCCTGCCTTCAGGCTGCTGTACGTAGTCAGAAGCATCCATGTCATAGTGCTGCAACCTACCGTCACAGTCTCCTAGATGGGACGTGGAGTTTCCATATTCCACATCTTGCTGAAAAGGTAGCCTGCAGTAACACAGAGAGCAACACATCAGGCGACTTCAAGATTTCTCATGTATAAATATAGGCCAAAAGTTTGGAACCACCTTCTCATTCAATGCGTTTTCTTTGTTTTCATGACTATTTACATTGTAGATTATCACTGAAGGCCCCAAAACTATGAATGAACCCATGTGGAATTATGTACTTAACAACATTGTGTGAAATAACTGAAAACATGTCTTATATTCTAGTTTCTATATATATGTATATACAAACAGCAAAAAAACAAGTCATTATAGTTTTAGTGGAAATTCGCAAGAGCATCAGAGAAGCATTTAACGAAATCTCGTTCAAGGGGAATTTAGGAAATAATCAGTACAGTGTAGTGCCATCCCAACTTCTAAAGTTCCTGTCGTCCTCATGCTGGAGAAGTTTAGCTGAACCTTCAATGGAAACAAAGATCTTGCGGGTGCCGTAAACACATATGATTACCTAAATCATGAACCCAAACACCTACAGAAGGAAAAGAATGTCAGCTGGACCAAAGTGCATTACATCTTATTGTTTGATGTGTGTGTGTGTGTGTGTGAGAATGTGAGTCCCCTGACTCTGGCTAATGGTAACGCTGTTACGTCTCCCGCCATCTATGGGGACAGTTGAACTACTCCTCTGCCTGAGACAAGGTATGACCAACTGCTTTTATGTTGGGTGGGGTACCACTGTCTCAACTTACATAGCATGAGTTCATAAACTGGAAAGTCCACCACAGTAGTATCCTCAGTTCACCAAACACAGTCACGTGATCTGTCACCACGACACACCATCGATGTTTGACTATCAACAGTTGATAGTAATCAATCAAATTGATATGGCACTTATTGATGTGTCATCCAGTGTAATAGGATACACCGTCGATCCCATTATTGATTTTCTCCTTTTGTTTGCCATCCCTCAGGGAGGTCAGAGGTCAGGGTTAGACACACACATGATGATGAGAGCTGGAAGTAGGGATTGCGATACTGGGTACAGTGCAATGTTTGACTTTGATACCAATAATACTTCATATTGTTTATGGGAATATAAACATAAACCTATGTTATTAATTGACTAAGGTTGGTATTTCAAATCAATGTATATGTGAAGACCACAATTCCATTATTTTAATATGTGAGCCTTCAACACTTAAATAAGTTGGGTGGCAGTATCAGTCCATAGGGAGTTGGGTTGGGAACCAGAGGGTCACTGGTTCCCGTATGGACCAAAAAGTAGGGAGTGTGGATTGGTAGCTGGAGAGATGCCACTTCACCTCCTGGGTACTGCCAGGTGCTGTTGAGCAAGGCACCGTACCCCCCCCACCCGCTCAGGGCGCAGGTTCAGCTGGCAGCCCACTCACTCTGACATCTCTCCATTAGTGCATGCATAGGTCCTGAGCATGTGTGTGTAAGTAGTTCAGGACTATGTGTAAAAAACTAACAAAGTGTGGACACAGAGTGGGAATTGTAATTTCCCCATAGGGGATCAATAAACAGATTAAAATTAAATTAAAATTAAGTCAAACCTTTTACACTTAATTAAATCATATTGTTATAACAATAAACAGACACCATGCTAGTAGTAGATACAGTGTATTGGCTTATTTTAAGTAACTATTTACCAGAGTGTGTTTGTTTAGCCATCTTTGACATTTCTTTACTTATTTATTTATCATTTTCCTCTTTATTGTATAGCGTTTGCCCACAGTTGTCCAAGTGTCGTTGTCCATGTTGTTTCAATTCTTTTTGTTTCTTTTGTTATTTAATTATCTCCATGATTCTCCTTGAGGGGGCAATGTGAAATAATCTAAAATCTAAAGTATTAGTTTCAAATTCAAGAGTTTTAGGATTTATTCTCCTCATTTTACATAATAAAGTGAAGTATGTATTCAACATGTTGCTTTCCAGACCTTTCCAGAAATACCACATACAAAAATGTTGCGAAAACAACTCTTCACATATAACGTGTTCTGAGTTTGCAGACAGCAGGTCTGCAGAGGTAGGAAATGCACAGGCTGGTATGTGTGTGTGTGTGTGTGTG